>NW_009227747.1:3792-19969 GCF_000690835.1 Fulmarus glacialis | reverse complement strand
AGGCTGGCTCCCTCCCTAGTTCTATTTCTGGTCCTGTGCCCACAACAGACAGGTGCCCCACGCACACTCACGGTCCTGCCCTAATGGCTGGGGATATTGGGGCCACCCCAAGAGCGGGTCATGCGAGCACCCCCACAAACCCACTATACTCCTCTCCAGCAGTCGCTCCATGAATAGTTTTCTACAAGAGATTTTGAGGCTTTGGTCTCCCTTTGCTCCCTGAAATTTCATGAAAGGAAACTGAATAAACTACTTGATGCAATTTATTTACGCTAGTTATTACTAAGAACAACACACATGCACACAAAAATTAAAATGATGCACAGTCCCTTAGGGAAAATATTACTTAGTTCTCAGACTCTAAGTTATGAACATCCAGGCATTTGATTTTATTGGAATTTGGCTCAACGTTTTATACAGTAGAGATTAATGAGCCCTGAACACTATCAAACTTTTATGAAGAATATATAAACTTTTATTCGTTGTAGAATCATCTCCAAAACAATTTTGTAGCACAGATGTGTGATGCAACCAATACCACTGTCCACTGCTTAAATAATTTGATAGTATTGTAAGTTTAAAAAAAAAAAAAGATTTCTTTCTGGTTAATCAGGGATTTTGTCAAGTTTGAGGTATTTGGTATTCAAACATTTAAAATTAAAAAACAAAATGATGTGCTCTTATTTTAGACATTATAGCAGTAGACTAGAACTGATATCCATTTATACTAGGGTATGAATTCATCATTATCAGCTAAGGAATATAGTTTTAAAGTTCAGTTCAAGTGCATTTCAATGTGTGATGCAACTATTCAAACAAATCTGGCACAAATTTCCATCCCATTACTAAATTTCTTAGGAGGGCATCCCGATGTATTTGAAGGTATGTAATTGAAAGTATACTTGATTTTATTTTCTACCGAGTGGGTATTTTATTTTTAATATGCCCTCTGAACTCTTGAAACAATAGCTGTCATTTGGCTGATTGGCTTTACTACGTAAGTGAAATGTGACATTTACTCTTGTGAAGGCATTAATTTCATGCATGTACATGAAAATTACACCATCAAGTCTAAGTTGATCAGCTTGTAGTCCCTTTATATTTTATGGGAAAATTAATACACCCTGCTCTAAATGAAGTGTCCCAGACACGAAGGACGAATTGCATTTTTCTCTCTATTCACTCTAAACGAGAAGAAAGGCTGGATGGCTAATTTGATCAGTCTCCTCACCTTTAGGCAGTTAAAGTTACGGCATGCCTCTTTCAGGGCATGATTTTCCACTTTATACTATTTATTCTTTTTATTTCTACCGTGAAAGTCCACGGATCATCTGTCCTTTCTGTCTGAAAAGCTGCTCTCTTGTGTATCAATGGCATCCTAGCTTTGTGCCTGGAGCAAAAGCATAGCTATGTAAAAACTTCTGAAAAGTAGCAGATAAAGATGTAAAGTACTTTAACTTCAGGCTGAGGAACATTACACTGCCCACTTCATAACTTTCTTTAACTTCCTTCTGTTGAATGCTAATTTTCTTCATGAAAATGACAAACTAAAATTAGAGCCTACAATATGGATTTTAGAGATCTTTATTATCTCTTTGCTTTTTAACTTCAGCCAGTCTTGCATAAACAGCCCCTATATACAGAATAACTGATGTGCAAAACAGGTGTTGTCTGAAAGCTGCTACTAATAGTACTTACAATACATGGGTAGTGTTCAGATTCACCGTTTGTCACTTTGAGCATAACAGCTTTCATGCAACCCTCATTTTGCTTTACATATGTATTCTTCTCTCTTTAGCCCAAATGTAGTTCCTAATTCTATTGCAAATATCTCTGATAGTATTATTTTCCTTGAAGGTGTGTTCAAATCTTTTCTGAAAAGGTAATATTGGTCAGTGAATAATTATAGTCACCGCATGGTCAAAATGTGTGTAAGTACTGGGCAACAAGCAATAACAAAACTCAGCATTAAAAGAACCAGGTGAATCTGTGACTACCAGACTTCTTGTGCAAAGCCATAGGTTCATTCAGACACATCTATATTTTCCAAACTAAGTCAGCCTTTTGCTTTCTAACTTCTATTACTATACACTGAATCTCCAAATAATGACATAATTTTCATGAAATTTCTTGGAAGTTAATTGATTATAGAAAGTTTTGTGTGTTTTAGAGCAAGGCTTGTCAGATAACCTGATAATGAGTCTAGGAGCTATAAGTCAGATTTGTTGGGAGCATTCCCAAAAGATAGACACTTGACCTATCACGTCAGATTCATCTATATTATTTATTTTTAAATAGTCTATAATAACCACCAGAAGACACAGACCTGTAGCTATTTTATAAAGCTTAAGTTGCTTTTTGGGTGATTTTTTTTTTTTTTTTTTTTTTTCAATATCATGGATGGGATGAAACAGAATATCTAACAAAATTTACAACAGAAGATACATTTATTTAGGTAATAAACATTTAAAAATATGTTAAATACACTCTTATTCTTTGATTAACAGCTAAGTTTCCATAATCAATTTAAAATATGCACTTTCACAAAATAGTTAAGAATTTTTTAACCGTGATGTTTCTGCATTTACATGGTGCAACCTCAAGAAAAGTGACATTTGAAATATCAAATATATGGAAGGAAGGAAATATCAAGTGCCCTGCTAGCCCAAAGAAGGCACATAGGACTGTTCAGACTCCCCAGCCTTGGATCTATATGTTTGTGTAAAACAAAATTCACTGTCCTTCTCCCCCTTAAATATCCAGGTGTTTTCATTGGCTCTTATGATGATATATCTGTAGAAATCGTAAAACATATAGAACTGGATGAGAAGTCCACCTGGCAAATATCTAGTCTTCAGTAGCGCAGTTTATCTGCATTAACTTAAGTTACATCATAGTAAAACTTTCAGTCATCCTTCTTGGCTCCCACTGAAGTCAACAGAGTGAGCCAGAGGAGAGCATATCCCACCTCTCCTACCCACCAGGATATGTCTTCCTATCACCTCCAACCCGAGTAGGAGCACAGGCAATCAGCCCAGCTGTCTCTTAACTTCAGACAACTGAATACCAATTGCTGATGGCTTATCAGAATCTTTTTTGCTATCAGAGAAATAAGATCTGGACCTTCCAATGGGAACAATGGGAAAGACTTAAGCACTATATGGGAGAGGTACATAACTCATGGTATGCAGTATCAAGGGAGCAGAGCTGATGACCTGTAAGGTCTTTGTCAATAATACAGTGCTAAATACGATATCCATGCAGTTGTCACCTTTTACAACACAAATTATAATTAAGAGCATATCATGGAGTTTATTTAATACTGTTGTTGGGAATAATTAGCATACTAATGCAGTATAATGCAAAGCTGCCAGTTGTCAGGAGAGGTAATATGTCTGACTGGAATGTAACATGTTGAATAATTTCCTTCAAAGGACGTTATCTCTTTAAGAGAGGTATTCTTAGAATTAAAACTTGCAGTCATAATTAAAATATTAAGAATAAAAATTGAGAAGAGAAAGAGCTTGAATTTGAAAGTAATGTGGCAAAGTTTAGGAAGAAAATATATGAACCACAGAAATAATTTTGCCTTGGTTAAATTCAATTTTTGGGAATATAGTGATAAGCTAAGTCTGCAGATTTTGTGAGATGATTTGTGTCTTCTGCTAATTCTCTACTTTTTGTCACTTCTGTAACAACATTTTTTTCTAATTGTTTCAACAAGTTAAAATGTAATAAAACTGTTATTCAAATATTGGAAGCGCCAAACTGCCTTTTCAGCATTATATTCTGAATTTTGATAAAATAATAAGAAATTAAGTAGGCTTTAATGAACAGATTATCATCTTCTGTGAATAGAGCTGGCTTCAACTATTCATTGCAAACAATCTATTCGATGAATCTTTCATTTTTTTTCTTCTGTTTCCCAATTGTTTGTGAAGGGAGTTTGATTTTCATAAATTTGTTCATTTGTTCATCCTTGGACTATCCGACTAGTTTCTGAAAACAGTGAGTTACAGCAGAACATTTTGTTGTAATAGCTTTTCTCCATAAAAGGAATTTTTAAATGTGTTGCATACTTAAATAATCAGTTCCATTTGTAAAAACAATATTTTATTAGTGTATAATAGATTACATATTTCAAGATGAGAACTCTGTGTGTCAGAGTAATTTTACCCTCCCTGAGGTGCAGGCAAATGTCTTTGCTTTATAAACTTACCAGTTTGATAAAATGCCAGGCGGGAATGTATTGAACTAAAGCAGCAAGCAGGTCTCCGTGATACCTAGCTTTTTACATACACGTAAATGTTTGCATAAATGGACAAGGTGAGAGAAAAAGTGAAGACCAAGGATGCTTATCATAATTATTGTTTCCCATTATAGGCTAAATGAAATTGAGTCCATTATTAACTTTGTGGGTTGCTCCTGCTCTTGCATGTCTGATGACAAGAGCAAATTGTGTTTCATGGGTTTACCTGGGAACAAAAATTTGCAGTACACTGCAAGTTGTCACTGCTACTTGCCTTATTATATTTTAATCAATGCTGCTTTCCTCATACTCGTTTTCTTCTCCCTCAGTGTTTCTTCTCTTGGGATACATTGCTAATATTTGGAGTCAACTTCAAGAATGGCTCCCTAACTTTTAGCTTGCCTTCCCAGAGGAAGCTCTTCCTATCTCAGAAGTGACTCCATAAGCTTCTGCATTTTCCATTGAAGGCCCTCTGGTTTAGTTTTTTCTAAATTTATTCCTTATAGCAGAGAGAAAAGACCAGAAGTCTCCTCTCCTTGGTATCATCTCTCTGGCCAAATTAGGCTTCTGATCATTTTACCTTTTATGCTCCTTCTACTATCAGTTTCTGTTCCAGTAGTAGATTCTGGTCCATTGATTTTCCACACTGAAACTTGTTATCAGAGTTAGTCCAGAGCATGTTCCTTATCTATTAATTACTGTTAGCACTTCTGGGTGTTCTTCTCCTTTGACCTCTCCCCCATTAACTGCTTTTGTCTTCTGACTTAATTTCTTCGTGCATTTATGTTTTTGCTGTCCATCCATTTCTTCTACCACTCCATTCTGGATGGATGGAAATTCTTTGTCCCCCAAGACTCCAATCCTCTATCACTAGAGGAAGTGATGTGTCTACTGAGCTTTGACTCTTTGTCCAAAATGACCCACTACTTTCCAACCTATTATTCTACTACTTACAACCCTGCTGCCTAAAGGCAACCTTTGCCATTGTCATATATCTAGAACCCTAGCAAAATGCCTTTGACACACAACCACCAATCACTGCTCTGTTACACCTGTTTTATTATGTTTTTGCATAGTTTAACATTTAATGGCAGATTTCTTCTTCAGCCTTAGAGGCAATAGCTTTAGATATCAATTCTGGATTTCACAGACATTGGGAACTGAGAAAAGGAAAAAGAATCAAGGAAAAAAAGGAATAATGGATGGCTATTGAAAGAAAAACGTTTTGTTGAGATATTTATTAGACCAGTAATTCAAACTAAGGGATCTGTTGGATGTCATTGTGTCTCCTTTTGGGTTCATCTGCTTGGAATTGCTCATATGCTGGGTTTTCTTCCAGTGGGACTAGAGAATAGAAGGAACACAGGGAACGGTGTGTGCTTGCACCTTGTCCTGACAGGCATGCACATGTTCTTGTATACCAGAATCAACCCATGCACATATAAAACATCCATAGAAAATGTCAAAAGCTGAGGTGCAGTTTTTTTCCCCTCAAGTGATAAATTTGGTGAGATAAGTAGCTTTTCCAGTGCATCCTTTTCTCAAGCACTGTCTAACAGGATTTGGTTCCACTAAGATATTTCTTGGATCTCTGAGGAAAGCTTAAAAGTTCAGGCTGAAAATTTAGAACAGATTAGCAGCATCAGTATTTTGTGCATGGTGTGGATAGTTCTAATGCAAGTGATGATTCCTTTGTGTGGGAATCTGAAGTCTTTTCCCCTGGAAACTATTTTGTTTTCTTTTTCTTTTCCATTGTCTGACTTGGAAGAGAAATATAATTACTATTACAAGACCACACAAGCAGATCACTTTCAAACTGATAAACCTTCATTAAAGTTTCAGATTTAATCTGAACATTTGGCAAGTACCCTTGTTAGAGATTAATTTTGTCTATGACACCTCTGAATATCAGACACCAAGCTAAACACAGATATTCTTTAACAGCAATAGTTTTCTTCTTTTTTTTAATAAATGACCGCCTGTAGAAGACTGGTGTAAAAATAAGCCACCAACTTCTTGTAGTTAGGTTTGTTTTCTTCTTATCCAAGCTGTTCTGTTGACTTGCCTTAATTATCAGGTGGTGTGATGCAGTGCATTCTCGTTTTGTTCCAATGGGATATATGAACTATATTTCTTTCCCAAGTGTTAATGGGAACTACACATGTGAATCTGCTGTATGAAGAGACCCTTTTATATATAACTTTCTGAGATGATAATACAGTCCAGCTTTTTTCGGTACTCCACAGCAGCCAGAAATCTACAAACACAAACTTACATTCATAAAACCCCTCTGGATCAAGGAGAATGATCTTACCAGGGAAAAAAAATTAGGAAGTAATAAAACTTGGCTTTAAAGAAATTTAAAGTTAATAATTTTTATTTAATTTGAATGCCCAATTTTGAACAATTTGAAAAGGCAGAAGAATGTATTTTTTACCTTGGACTAATTTTGAATCCTTCAAAGTTGAAGGCCTAAAATTACTGGTTTAATATCAACTGGATTGATATTAAACTTAATTTCTCAGGTCTCTCTTAAGTCAATTCAGTGGGACTGTTAGTGTCTTTACTAACCACAGAGATACTGCTGGGACAAATTAATATCCCACCAATAAAAGTTTTGAAAATTTATAAAGATCAAGTTTTTACCTAGTTCCTTGTTTAGATTTTGAGATTGGGTAGCCAATTTTGAGAGTTCTCTTTTGAAAATAGCAACCATGATGCCTACCTTCAACTTGGAAAAAAAGTTTGACATTTATTTCATTAAGTAAAGTACATATTTTTCCCTATTTATAGCATATCAAAATTATGGGAAAAGATAAAACCTTTACCTTCTTTGGTGATACTTTTAAAAAGTCAGACTCTCCTGGATTCATATAGCTCTAGCTATTTTAAGTTTGCTGGATAAGATCAAACCCAACAAGTTTCATTTGTTTAAGAAGGCCTTTTCTGGACAACTTATTTTACAGCCTGATTTAGCAAAACAGATTCCTGAAAAAAATTGTATATCAGAATGTATATCAGAGTAGGAATTTTGGTGTGCAATCAACATTTACACAGTAGAAGCACTGTTGTCGGTTATAAGTGAGGTTATAAGGCAAGATTTGTACTAAGCCAGCTGGTCTAGAGAGAAAACGAGAACTTCCAAGCTCCTTGAAATAGATCTCTTTGTGGCAAAATATCTAAGATTTTCTTCATCCAAGATAAACAATGTTCAATGGACAGCATTCATCAAGAGAGGAGAAAACAAACAGACAAGAGAACTCCAGATCTAATCAGACTTGTTAAATCTGGCCCTTAAACCATCTTGGTTTTCCATGATTTTTTCTTCTTGTTTTCTTTGTTTATTTTTTCTCCCTTATTCTCTTTGCTCTGTGTAAAAGCTATTGGTTTTGTAGGTTTCTGCACTGAAAGAATTTAAGATACTCATGCAGAATGTGTTATACATAAGAGTGTTTGCTGTATACACAGCAGATTTACACATATGTTTTCCATTAATGTTGTTGCGCTGAATTTAGCAATCTCCGTAAGAGCAAGATGAATATATATTATATTCCAGTACCCAATCACTGACACAGTTCACTTCAAACAGACAGTGGGGTATGAAACAACAAAGCAAAGCACCCAGCAACCAAACAGTAAAGAAGAGAGGGAAAGAAAGAAAAAGGGAAAAGAAAAACACAAAATAGTGAAAAGAAGACATTGTATAAAAAAAACCTTTTCAAAGAGTGTAACATTTTTTAACAACAACAACAAAGGTTGAAAATGCCGAATTTCTTTGTGAAAACCATTGGTATTTTTAACAGAGCCCACCCAAATGTATCTACAATGCATAGTGTCCAGAATAAAGGGCAGAGAACGGGACAATCAGTTTCTGCCCATTCTGTTCCACAGAATATGGGAAAGTCAAAGTGGGCTTGGACATTTTGCATCTTTTACCCTTGTTCGCCCACAGGTTATATTTTTGGGGTGTATAAAGCTGCCCTGCTGCACCAGATGCTCCCCCTTTCCAAAGCCACTTGTCTCAAGCAGTTTGCATCATCAGGAAGCCAAGGATGAGCTCAAGCTCTGTGAGGAGCTGCAACTGCACTACCTTCCCTAGAAGGCTGCATATGAGCTTTCAAACTTTGCCCACAAAGCTTTCACAGTTCTACAGCTATGAAATATTATCACCACAAGAGTAACTTCAACCTATTACCTGACCTGGAATACTTGGGAAGATTTTGCATAACATAGATGGTTATCTGACCAAGAGAGATGTTGTGCAGCATACCAATAATTAACACAATCAATGAATTATTGCTTCGTGTCAAGATAGCACAAAGGTGTGTTTATCTTGCATACCACATCTGGACTGATAAGCCTAATTGATACAAAACGCAGCTATTTTCTCTCCAGTAAATTATCATGCATGTGAGCTGTGCTTTTCAAATTCACTTGTATGAGTACCTCTCCTTGGAGTTTTTTGGAGACTGACTGGCATTTCTGACTCATTATTAGTAAATATTTCAGGGAGTAATGTAACAAAAACTCAAAGGTTCTCAATGAAAAAACAAACAAACAAAACACAACAACAAAAATTTACATGTGATAATATCAGTGAGAAAGAAGAATCTTACAGGCTCACTTGACAAACTACAAAAAATAGCACAGAAGTTCATCTTTGGTATAACCAAAGTCATGCAACTCCAGATATAGAGGTGTCATTTTCTTTTAAAAAAAATGCTTTTACAATAGAGGCCAAGAACCCTTTAAAGAACAATTGAAACCACCCAACCCCAGCATGTGCTGTCCAAAATCTCTGTTAGAGGTTTAGTGTCAAGGCTCCCATGATCTACCTTCTGATTTTAGTATTACTGTCTTTTTTACAATATTTCATTTCCCTTCCCCTTGGAAAAAAACCACAGTTAAAATAATATCTCAAACCATGCATTTAGGTATAGACTTTCAAGAAAGAAAATAATCTAATTTTTAGGAATGCAGCAATCATTCCTATTCACAAAAATGGGAGTAGCAGACAGATGTTTTTTAAACATGTTCATAAAAAAGATCTAACAACAGAAATTCCAATATCTCCCTGGGTTACTTGTTCCAGCACTTATCTACCCATACAGTTTAAGAAATATTTTTTCGTAATAACTAATTTAAATCTCTCTTTCTGCAAATTAAGTGAATTATGATTTGTTCTGTCCTTGGTTGAAGTGGAGATCATGAATTGTCTTTCTAACAATCTTTTACGTATTTGAAGACTCTTTTAATGTCTCCCCTTAGTCTTCTCTTCTTTTCTAGACTAAACAAAGTAGTGCTTTCAGCGTTTCATCCAGGTTATTCTTCCTAAACCCCTCATCATTATTTTGCTGTTCAATTTTGTTCCAGTATTCCTACAACTTAAACTTTGGTGTGTAAAGCTCAGCATAATAATACTTCTGAGGCCTCATCAGTGCTAAACTGATCAGAATAATTTACATAATTACCTCCCCTGTTGAACTACAATTTTCCTATTCGGCTATGTCTGTTTTCTGTGTTTGGTCTACTGACCTTAATGAACTCCTAATCCACTCTTGCTGTATCCTCATCTGGATGCTGACAGGTAAACAGCACAGGCCATAGGCAGCAGGCACCACCTTCCTTAGGAGGAGGCAGCTCAAGTGAGCTTTGGGCTCATATGAGGAAAACTGACTCTGTGGCTGCTTCTCCTTTGCTCTACCCAGGGTACAATCAGTCAATGACACCTGAAACACAAGTGGCATGGGGACAGGCTGCATGGCTGGGTGCTGCTCTCCAGGGGTGGCTGTCACTGCCCATGACATTCAGCTGAGATGGATGCGTGACTCTGTGCATGTTCCTGCACCAAGCATCCAACTAATAACATGTATAACTTCATGGTATGCATGCTTTAAGGATAAGCACTTCTTCAGTCAGTCAGCAAAGAACAATCCTGTGCCTCCACTGGCAGTTTTCAAAATTGCCCACGGTCTACATTGCATGTAGAAGGGCATTCAAGATCACCCGGATGAGCTAGGTCCCATCTACAGTAAGATTCTCTAGAGCTGGACGTGATGAGGATATAGCCTAAGGTTAGACTATTGCCAGGCCAGAGCAGGATCCGGCTAAATATGAAGTGAAGTCTTAATCCATTTCAGAATGGCATTTACCTTTTCTTAAGTGGCATCTTGTTGTTGACTTCCGTGCAGTTTGCATTGCACTTTGACCCCAGCTGATCTGTAATCATTTGGCCTGCCCAGATATTCCCTGGTTTATGTATGTACTAGCAAGTAAGTGTAGTATTTTGTATTTGTCTTTATTGAACTTAATAACCTTTGTTTCAGAACATTTCTTGGGTTTGGAGATAGATTTCCCTGATTTATTCCCTAGTACCCAAGTGGTACTATTACTTCTACACGTTTGTATTTTACGGTACTAGACTAACCTTTTAGCATGTTTCCTGAAACGGACAGATGAGACCCAGGTAATGCCTCTTTTTGGCCCCTCTATACCAGTCGTCTGGTCTCTTGATGTAGTCATTTATAGTCTCTCCTGCCTGGGGGAAGAATGGGAAAATAGTAATTCACTTGGCTAGATAATATGTTTTCCCAGCCCAGAGCATAACCAAACATGCAGTCACACACTAGATAGTGTTTGTTGATTTCCGTGACTGATTCTGCAGCTCTTGATTACAATATTGCATTGCACATTTATCTTCTCAACAATATCTGTGACTACTCTGCATTAAAGTAGCAAACACTGTCGTTTGACATGGGGCTTTGCAAGAGGCTTCATGAGAACTGAACCAAAGGGCTTATGATCCAGTTGCGCTTCTTTCTGCACTCGGCATACGTGCTAATAAAATCTCATGTCTGACACAAAAGAAAGTAAGTTTGTACTACTCTTGGCTTAATTTTGATTTATTCCTCTTGGAACTGTTGGTGCATTGGAAGTAGAGCTTCTGTCTTGTATTGGACAAGCTCGTGGAATATCTTTGGAAGCATTTGCTTCCATGGTGATTTATTTCTTATGATCATACAAACCAAATGTTGTTACACTGGAGTGTGGTCACTGTCATTGTTGTCACGTTCTCGTGAACACTGCAAATTACCATGACCATTGCCTCAGGAAAAGGTCCTTTTCCCTGGCTATGATGAATAAATAGTCCAATCATCCTGAGATACTTTTGCTCCCTAGTGGTTTCATAGTCAGGAACTTCAGCTTTGCTGTCATCTGGCAATCATCTGTGCAATGTGTTCTGGGTATTTGATTTCTTTTATCACAAACCAAATCTTATATTAACTGAACTTTAGATTTTCAAATCTTTCCATCATAAATATGAACATGCTATCCCAACTCCAGTAGTTCTCAGCAAGTCTGCCACACTATACAATGGAGAACAAAGGTTGTAAGCCTTTGTATTTTGACTTTTTAAAAAAAAAATGCTTTCTAGTTTAATCTCTCTTTTATTTTAACTGTTACATATTTATTGTAGAGGGGCTTAATTATCCTCCTTTTGGTGTCTTTCTGTGAGTTATTTACTCTTCATTCTTTTTAGAACCAATGCAACAAAACAGGCACGCTTAGGGTAGAATTCACGTGACAATTATTGTCATGAGATAAGATGAACCATACTTCAGAAATACCTATTTTTCTCCACAATTATAAAGGAAACTTGTCATGATTTGTTCACATGTAGTTCAGACTTGCATCTTAGGAACCTGAGAAAAAACATAGACATTAAATATGAGCCACAGCTCCTTTTTATGTAGCACACACAAGACATTGTCCAGTGTTGTGGTTTAAGCCCAGCCAGCAACTAAGCACCACACAGACGCTCGCTTACTCTGCCCCAATGGATGGGGAAGAGAATTGGAAGAGCAAAAGTGAGAAAACTCGTGGGTTGAGATAAAGACAGTTTAATAGGTAAAACAAAAGCCACACATGCAAGCAAAGCAAAACAAGGAATTCATTCACTGCTTCCTATCGGCAGGCAGGGGTTCAGCCACCTCCAGGAAAGCAGGATTCCATCATACGTAACACTTACTTGGGAAGACAGACGTCATCACTCCGAACGTCCCCCCACTCCTTCTTCTTCCCCCAGCTTTCTATGCTTAGCATGATGTCATATGGTTTGCAAGACCCAGTTGGGCAGTTGGGTTAGCTGTCCTGGCTATGCTCCCTGCTGGCTTCTTGTGCACCTGGCAGAGCATGGGAAGTTGAAAAGTCCTTGACTACATAAACACCACTTAGCAACAACTAAAACATCAGTGTGTTATCAACATTATTCTCATACTAAATACAAACCACAGCACTATACCAACTACTAGGAAGAAAATTAATTCCATCCCAGCTGAAACCAGGACAGTATCCACCCCTTGTTCCATATCATTTACGTCATGCTTAGGTCCTAAACTATCCAATATATTCTCATTACCCATCACCTCCCTTCCCATCCTTTGATATAATACACAGGTATCATTCACTTAGTCTTCCGACCACGCCCGTGAAATGTCTGTGAAATGTCTGTAAAATGTCCATAAATGTCCACAAAATATCCATTGAGTTCATTTAGTCCATGACTTTGGGCTCCATCTGTTATAGTGGTCACTCAGGTCAGGAGAGGTGGTGTGTTGCATGGAGTTATTGGGCACCAAAGCCAGCTCAGGTTGCATCACTGCTGCACTTGCACTGGTAAGTCTAGTAAGACTTGTCCTCCATTGGTTCAGGTGGTTCCTGCTATAGTAATTCCTATAACATGCAACTGAAATCATAGGTTGCAACAATTCAAAGGTATTTCCATTACAATCTCCACCCCTGGTCCCTTTGGACCAGACCATAGGGTTTGACATTGCGATGAACTCCTCCGCTTGGCCCTGCTCCAGCTTGGACTTATCCACAGACTACAGTTGCTTAGGGTTGTCCCTGCTCCAAGGGGAGCCTTACCTATGAGCCACAGTCTCTCCAGGGATGTACCTGCTGCGGCATAGGCTTATCCACAGCCACAGCTTGGAGGTGCACCTGCTCCAGCATGGCCTTCTTCATGGGCCACAATCCCTTCAGAGATATATCTGCTCCAGCATGGTCTTACCCACAGCCACAGTCCCTTCAGAAGTAAACCTGCTGCAACGTGGCCTTACCCATGGCTGCAGTCCCTCCAGGGGTGTACCTGCTCTGTTGTGGGCTTATCCATGGCCACACGCTTTAAGGGGCTCCAGCATGACCTCATGCACAGCCACTGAAGCTTCAAGGTGTACCTGCTGCAGCACGGACTTATCCACAGCCACAGATGTTTTGAGGTGTACCTTCTCCAGTGTGGACTTATCCTTGGGCCACAATTCCTTCAGAGGTATACCTGCTGCAGCATGGACATAACCACATCCACAGATGGTACCTGCTCTGGCATACTTGCAGAATACGAACCAGCATCTTTTTATTCCTATATCAATTCAGTGATATAAAGTTATTGTGATGTAAAGAAATAGTATCCGATATCATAACCTACTTTATAGTAATTTAATTTAGTCTGCATCAGCTTCTGAGAATGCCTTGTGTAGGAAATGTTCCTAAATTAAAGAAATATCACATCTATTGCCTCCTTCCTATCCATCAGGCCAGTTGCCTTCTGTATTCCTCACATTCCACAGTTTGTTCACTTGCCTTCCTTGGGTTCTTGAGAATCAACATAATTAAATCATACTATGAGTTTCAGTTGTTTATCACTTTAGAAATAATATGTATATATTTATATATACACACACACATATATATTATTTTAACTGGCCATGAAGAAGTATCTTCTACTAATCTTGAAGATAGCCATATGACTTAAAGTCGTTTGTATTGCAGCTTATGGGAGCCAGTTTTAGCTTTTCAATTTTCCAAATTCTACATTCACTCTATTACTTTATTAATCAATTGCATGGTTGTTGCAATGCTTTTATCTTATTTATATATTTATTCCACTACTACAGAGAAGAATTGTCAGAACAGCTCTTTCTTCTATATGGAGACTGATTTATATCCTAAGACACAACTATATGAGACTCAGCATTGCTGTTACTATTGATCATTTTCTGATTCATAACAGATTCTCGGGCACTATAGCCTGTCAAATTACACTGAAAAAAAGACAAACATTTGTAATTGCTTGCAAAACAAAAAAAAAAAGTGTATGCATTTCTCTTACATCTAGCAATGGAGACAAAACAATACTTCACTTAATTCTTTTGATGCAAGTTTCTAAAAGACGACTATATAGACTTTATAGAAATAGCTCTAAAAGTCTCTCAAAGTCTCTCTTTTTTTTTCACTCTTTTCACTCTTTTTCAGTTTTATTGGCACATGGTCTGTGTCCTTTACTTTTCATCTGGGAAATGTCTCAACTTTATCATTAGCCTTTGTCCACATTAAGCTTATGTTCCTGAAACTAAGTATAGATGACTTCTGGGGAGCTGAGAATTAACTCTCCTTTTATGCAGCTGCTTTGCAACACAAAGTAACCTCCAACAGGTTTGACATTCTCCACTGGAGTCAGCTCCTTCGCCAGACCTTATCCAAACGAAAGAGAAGACTTAATCCCCAGAGCCCCCGGGGACCATTCAAGTAGGATTCCCCTCTAGCCAGTCCACCTGGAGGCTTTAGATAGGCCTTTGGCATGTGTAACCTTTTCGCTTGAGAGACACATATTGAAGATTCATATTAAATAATGCATTTGCTTATCACCTTTCTTGTGACATTTTTAACTCTCTTTATGGTCACTGAAGTAGCACCTGAAGATACACCAACTTAGCTGAAAATCTATTTTTAACTCTTATGCATGTTAAAAACAAAATCAGCTATGACTTATGGAAGTATTCACTCTGCAGTTCACAGACAATTGAAGGTATGCTTTGATATTAAGTAACTCTGAACAAAACAAAACAAAACAAAACAAAGCATATAGGTCTGAGATTTGCCATAAAGGCTCAGCTCACAGTATGTCTCGGGACATTATTTGATGAAAATTACTAAGAAAAGATGTATACATCAGAATCACAGTAAACATACAAGCAATACACAGGTAATTCAGGAAAACAAAGAAAGAAAAATTGCTTTTCATTTTCTGGTAGAGGAAGGGCTGTAAATCTACTACTATTAAATGAAACACTAATGACGACATTTTATTAAACGGTAAAAAATAAATTTTACAAAATAAAGTGAAAGCTCTGTAAAGCACTTATGTGGACCTATAATTTGGAGGCAAAAAAAAAGAAAATAAGAAAGGAAAGGAAAGGAAAGGAAAGGAAAGGAAAGGAAAGGAAAGGAAAGGAAAGGAAAGGAAAGGAAAGGAAAGGAAAGGAAAACAATTAAAGATATGAGATACTCCATTTTTACATTTAAACAAAAATAAAACTTTTCACTTTTACAGCTACATGCATGCAAAAATATCTAAAAATAATTCCAGCAGAACTAATATTTTTCCTCACACATGGCTGAAAATCTTATTTTAAATAAAAGCTGTTCTGAATGCTGGGTTCAGATTAAATTAAATTCCACATAAGTAACAAAATGCAACATCAAGTACAGGCATATTTTGCTTCCTTAATAATATTACAGTGAAAATGATTGACCTAAATATTTAAAACACATAAGAGGCAAACTTGCCTCTTACTTAAAATGTATATATTTTGTTACTGGTGTCAGAGGTCTTCATTTTATTCAAGTAAAAATAAAAATAAATTATTCTTTTTTTATATATTCTAAAAAACAAGATGACATTGAAATTTTTCATATTCTTGACATTTTATCCAGCCAAGACAATTTTCTGTTTTACATGCCCATTCCTGAATGTGAGTTAGCTGTAGGGATTCCTGATTGCAGATACTAGTCCTCCTTTTGATGGCATGTTGATAAAAAATTATTCTTCTTCTTCTAAAGAAGATTCTTCTAAATATTCTTCTAAAG
>NW_009227747.1:0-3646 GCF_000690835.1 Fulmarus glacialis | reverse complement strand
TGCTTGAATGAGACTGTGTTTTTAAATGCTAAAATCCAAGCAAGTTTCAAAATCACCAGACTGAATTATTTTCATTTATCCAAAGTATTATTCCTTGATTTTTGTTTTAACATCCACAGCCAGAAAAACAAACTTTATCTCACAAGTGTGCGCTCTTTCTCTCCCCCCTCACTTTTTTCCTAAGTAGAGAAGCCTAGGAATAGGCAATAAATACAAAATTATAACTATATACTTATGGTTATTATATATAATAGTTATAATTATAAATCTTATAACTCTGTTTATAAAAGTATGCAATATTTATAGTTAAAACTATCTGATAAAATTGGCTTTTTTATATCAACGAAGAGTAGTTACCCCTTAACCCCCCCAAACATAACAATTATTTTAATAAACACAACTAAAGAACCCAGACCATGTCGAAAATACATGGACATGATGTATCTTGCTAGAATACATGTCTCCACGTCTCCTCCCAGCTCAGTGGAAGAGGACTTAATCAAGAAAGTTTTGTCATACTTCCTTTACTAAAGTCATAGTCAGCGTTACAATTCCATAAGCACCCTCAAAAAAAAAAAAAAATTTTTTTTTAATTCAACAGGCACAAGAACTGCATCTAAAAAGGAATAAAGGTCTGGAATTCCAAGACCTGCTTCCTGTTTTTGATGAAGTTAAATTAATATGTGTTGGATTACAGCTGTGAGCTCCACTCCTGCAACAGTTCCTCCTTGAGCAGAAAAAAGAACAGCTTCTGCTTCAGTGACTTGGGGCACCCAACCCTTCCCCATTCACGTGAGGGGAAAAAAGGAAAAAAGCTCTATGAGGACATTGCTGAATTTATTGCTTTTTTATTGTAGAGATGCTTTGTCAATAGGAAGTGAACAATACTGACTTTAAATATTTGAAGAATCAGGGACATGTAAAAGCCATAGCCCTGTAAGCAAAACATTATTGAAAAATTACCCTAATTAAATCTTTGTCACACTTGATAATGAGATATTTGCTTCTCTGGCCTTTTCTGTTTTCCTTTCATGATGATGATGATGAGGTAGATGTCGGTTTTAATTTAATAGTATCATATAGATTTTTCTTTGTTAATATCTTTACAGATCAGTACACTCCAGGCCTGTAGGTAACAACTGGTGTCAACTATACAGCCTCTTCCTTAAGGTTAATCAAGTAATGTGTCTTTTTGCAAAATCATGATTGCATAGTAATAAACAACAAAGTGTAGTCATTTTTCATAATACACAAATATTAAACTGATAATCAGAGTATTTAAAAGGGTTTTCCTTCTGTCAAAAGGATTTCATAATAAATACTCAAGATGGAATAAGTTCTTTAATAATTAAATGAAACCTAAACCAGTATCTCTCTCATAAAACATGGAATAGTAAACTGTCTTCTTAAATGTTGTGTTTGACGGGAATTCTGCAGACCAGACAGTGTTCATGTCTTGGCCTTTCTGCCCTTGAAAGCTTTTGAGACTGAGAAAAAGAGACTTCTGTACAGACTTTGTAAAAAAGCAGTCTTTGAAATTCTCCTTGATGTGGTATTTTAGGCTTATTAGAAGGGTGAATTTAAGTACCATGTCAAGTCATAATCCAGTTCTTGGATTTTCTATTTTTTCCTTATGTCCCTCCAACCCGCCCCAAGAAAAAACAGCTCACACTGCTATTATTCAAGTACTGTTGAGTAATGGGATTTTGTATTATTTTTGTAAAGGAAAGTTTTTGTGGACAGAAGTGAATGAAAATATTAGTCTAAATACACGTGTCTATTTTTCAGAGAAGTAATCATCTTCCAGGTAATTGTAAACATTATTTCTATATTGGGCTGAATAGGGCTGAGTGCAGTAAACCATCACTCACACACAACATGCTTTTTAAGTCGTTGTTTTTTAAAAAGAATGTATCTTGATGCACTACAACAATGATCTGGGTTATCATGTTGTTAAGAATGGATAATGTTTCAGCTCTTTTTCTCCCTTTCTGAATTTATTGTCTGCTTGAAAATAGCTGCAAGTAAAGTGGATTGAAGTTAGACAAAAAAAGGCCTAAAACCTTATTAGCTAACAGAAAATGTACAGTTTACAAGTAAACAGAGGTGGATAGTTTATAATTTTGAGAGAGGAGGAGAATAATTTTTTTCCTTTTGCAATATAATGACTTACACTAGTGAGGTTGTTTAATTATAAATCACATAATTGTGCTCTATAGTATATGAGCATTAGATAAAAACACTATCTTGTTTTCAATACTAAATTCACTATCTATCTTGAGTCTTTGAGTCTTTTAAAATTGCCTTTGTGCCTTCAAACCAAAAAAGATGTGACACATTCAGGATTTAACTGGGTCTTTTTTTACTATTGCATCTCAGGAACAGAGTGAAGATAATGTTCCAAATAAATTAAAAAAAAAATTCTGAATATTCTAGTGACTATACCACTACAATGTTTATCAAAATTAGTCAGATTTGGCTAACCTATGAATTCATTATTATAAATTAATTTTTATAAAAAATATATTTAAAACAAGTTTGTTACTGATCAAAGAGTCAAGCTCAATGCTTTTGTAACTGCTTTTGCTGAGGTAGGTTTTGATTGACTGGGGCTGCTGTTCTCAGTAAAGGCTTCACAAACATACATAAGACCTTAGCTTTCACTGCTCAGAAGGGAACAACAGCATCTGATAGAGCTCAGCAAGCTAAAAAGAAGGTACAGACCGCACAATATGCAGAATGAACCACTGATGCAATCACTAAATAGAAAATTTCCCATTAAATCATGGGAGTAGGAGAGTAGGAATTCATCTTTGCAAATACACACATGAAGAAATTAAGAAACTGAGGTTCTCAAAGAAGTACTGTGTATATTACCTATCCTAATCCAAGTCAATGGGACTGAATGTGACTGGAATTACTTATGCAGAAATATAAACACTAAAAAGCTCCTGACATGAACTGAAGGTCTATGTTCACTACATAGAATGAGATTCAATTATCATTTCTTAAAGAAAGACAACTTTATATGTTCTTTACAAGGCAGGTGAAATATTGAGAAAAATGACTGATGTGAGCAAAGGTAGCTTCCATATATTCTGACAATTGGCACTTTGCTCATACTCACTATCACTCACTAGGTCACTAGATGATTTCACAGTACACATCTTCCAAATCTGATAGATTTGGTTAGGGGGTCTCTAAACATCAGTGTTTGTGGGGTCACTTTCATTGGAAAGCCAACACAAAGTGTAATGTAACTATTTACTATGTGTATTGAAAATATATTTTTAGACTGAGATCTACAAGTAGTCTCAGATTCATCCCTGTCAGTTATGAACACACAAAGATGTCTTATATTATTGTAATTAATAACAGAAGTAAGCAATTTTCCAGATTAGGTAACTGAAAAACAGCTGCAAGACCTTTTGCAAAATTTCATATTAAGCCGATGTCCTGGTTCCGTCTGGGACAGAGTTAACTTTCTTCCCAGTAGCTTGGGGGGTGTCCTGTGTTTTGGTTTGGTATGAGAGGAGCGTTGATGGCCCATTGATGCTTTGGTTGTTGCTGGGTGGTGCTTGCACAGGGGTTAGAGGGGGGAGGGAGGGGGAGCACAACCAGGGTGGTGGACCCAGCTGGCCAATGG
>NW_009227746.1:13994-20309 GCF_000690835.1 Fulmarus glacialis | reverse complement strand
GGAGCCCGGGGCAGGGCTGGCGGCGCTGCCCGCTGCCGCCGCCGCTCATTCAAATTCTCCTTTTTCGTGTTCCTTGGCCGCGTCGTACTCATCAGTGTATGTAGCGCGCTCCCGCTCTGTGCCTTTAATGGCTACCTTCAGGATCTAAGAACCTTTTCTCCTAAATGAAATAGCCCTTTCACATTCAGTGATGGCTATTTCTGATTCTGATCAAGTAACAGCTCAGTCCTTTTTAAAACGATAAACAGTATTTTCACTATAAGACATTTTCTCTATTCATTTTCTTTTCTTTTTTTTTTTTTTCCTTCTGCAAGTAATTAGGTCTCTTTTTTTAATTTATGCATTAAGTGAGTAACTGTCGTCTAGTTCCCATTCTCCGAGATTTTTCTCTGCTTCGGTGACTCCATTTCAATGGTTTATGCTTTCTGAACCTGTGTGATGTACAAATATATGTGTGTATGCATTTTTCTTTACTAACTTGTCTTTCCATTTGTGTTTGTTTATTTTTTCCTATCCCAGGTATTTTCTGATTAATTTTTAGAAATCGTCCTGTATTTGTTTTAGATTCACGGGGGAGAGGAATTGTTTAAATTAGGAATTTGCTGGGGGTTCTTACACAACTCTAGTCTTAAATCTTGGCAATACTAATATGAGTTTTTTCTCTGTGTCTTTTGCTTGTCTTTTTATTGAAGCCTCTAGCAAGATAAGTTATCAGACATGAGTGACACAGTTTTATACACTTTTGTGGTCTTGTATACTATATGGAAGTCTGTCAGAGGATTTACAGCTCAACGTCATATTGAATGAATTCTGTCCACTAATATCACTGAGGATGAGCTAAACCCCCCCCCCCCGACTTTCAATTCCTTTTTTCATTATTCTAAGATTGTAAATTTCTCTTTCTTCATCACCATCTACCACTGTCTTAACTATCATAGTGAAAGAGTGAAAATGAACCCATCATTAGAAATGGACTTTTTCTGCATACACTGTCCCATACAAACACAGAAGAAAAATTGTCTCCACAACTGTGGATGGGTCTCTAGGCATATTTCTGTTGGGCAAGTAATGTTGCAACTTGACATATCAAAGCTTCTCTTCATTGACTCAATTTGCAGAAAATTATAATCTGGTCATTATTTCCAGTGTTACTAGGTTACAAGACAGCATTTAATCAGAAGCCAGGAATAGTGACTGCATTAGTTCTGATCTTATGAATAACTTATGAGGCTCCATTTCTCAATATTTCCAAAATGAAAGTTAAAGCCAGAAGCATTTTTGCTAATAAATGCTTTTTTTTACATACTATATTTATTTATGACAATAGTGAGGAATTACAAGTGAAAAGGTGACTTTAATTGGTTACTTGTTTTTACAGGTAGAGATGGAATTAAAAAAAATACAGGGTTTTTTTTAGGTCGTAAAGACTGGACTTTATGGCCTTTATCTTCCCTTGTGAAGTTTATTGATCAGGGTTATTTTTAAAGACTACTATAAGGCACACATGCCATACCCATTGGGCTACATTATTTTTGCTCTTAGCTCACTTTTACTTAGAGTTCTTGTCAAGGTACACATTCATTTTGAATGGCAACTTTTTATGTTTGCTTCCTTCTTTTAACTTCACATCAGCAATATTTTTACAAGAACGTATTTTTACCTTTTCCTTTAATATAATCAGGAATGGACTGTATGTGTATGAGTACCAGTTTTACCTTTGAAAGCAAAGCGGCACGCAGCTTTTAAACAGGTTAAAATTTCATTTGACTGTGCGCATCATTTGCAAGGTCAGTTCTGGTTTTACTCCATCACTGTAAGATCATGAGCTGTTTTATGGCATATATGTTCGATGTTTAGTGCATAGACAGTGAATTATATTCGTCCCTTTGTTACAGTATTATTGTTGCTATAGACTTTAAGTCAACCTAGCTGCATTTTGCATATCTGATCTAGTTGTCTAAGCATCTCCACATAAATGCCTTAATCTCTCTATCTCAGTGTCCCCAGTGGGCAAGCAAACAGATGCAGCACATCTGCAGTCTGAGTTGTTTCTGAGCTCTTCTCTTATTTGTTTTGTACGTCTTTCCTTTTCATTCAATCTCTCTTCTTTTAAGCAGGGCATAATGTATTCTTTTTCTTTGCCACATGGAGAGCTATCTGAGCAATGCCATTATTATTGGGATATTTCACTGTTCTTTCTTAACCAATTGGAGAATAGAAGTAAAAGGTAGGGAGTGAATTTTGATTAAAAAAATTGGCTGCACGAATTTCTCCCCCACATCTGTGTCTGCAACAGCACTGGGGGTGTAGGTTTAGAGTAGCATGAGAGCTTCTCTCTCTTTTCCCATCTCCATTTATAATGAGAAGTTCCTTCAGGTACCTGGAGGTCAGTATTTGACAAATACTAGTTTCTGAAAGGTATGCATTGGCCCTGTTCTAGTACATAACTGTATAATTTTAGGGGCAACCACTATATTTTGTCCTCCTCTAGAACATCTGGATAGACTCATTCAGTTCCTCATGGCTGCATGAGTTATAAGAAAATTTTGTAGGGTGATAAGCAGAATTATGTGTAAATGTGACACATAATTCTTCAGGCCTTTGGCAAACAGCAGAAGATTCAGAGCCTACCATGCAAGCTTTCAGTTATAGCAGATAATTAACAAACTGGAGATGTTAGCAATGTGAAGAAGTTGCTGCATAAAATAATCAAAAAAAGACCAACCTCCGGGGACTTGAGCGTCCTAAATTTTCAGAAGTGCAGACAGACGACAACTGGTCCAACATAAAGACTGGGAGAAAGTTAACCTGTTTGGAAAACTTTTAAAGTAGCAGAATGAAGCATGTTCTGTATCACAGCTGTATATCATGCCACAATGGTCTTTTTGATTCTGCAAGAGAAACCTGTAAACTAAATGTATTGTTTTATTGAACCACGGTCTAAGTAAGAGAGGACGACAGATCTGTACTGCAGATAGTCAAGCACCTTAAGGATGTTGAGGCCAATCTGTTCCTTGGTGGACAATCCCGGTGTAAACTTCCACTGCTGCCTGGTGGAAGAGAAAATAAGCTGGGTACTACATATTTTGATATATCCAGGTATAGGCAGTATGTTACTACCAAAACAACGGTCATCAAAGAGCAAACGAGCAATGCTGTGGTATTCAGTTATTAGCAGAAGACGACAGGCTGGGAGTTCCCAGCAGAAGCCAGAGCCACTGAGAGTGCCATAGGGAAGCGACAGATGTGAATATCTTAGCCTTGTATCAAACCCATTTATACACTGATTCTCCACTGAGTGTTACTGGCTTTGTGAGGAACTGGTCCAAAGGAAACCAGAGGAACAGGTTCTTAATGACCAGTTTCCTGGCTACTGGCAGAATAAACTGACCATCAGAGAGGGTTCCTTTTACTTCTCTGTGTGTGCTTTGTGCAAGTGCAATACAGTTTTGTAGTTTCAGAGGCAGAATAAAGATCAGAAGGGATTTGCAGATTCATATTCTCTCCTGGCTTTCCTAACCTTGTGAGAGACATACCTGGAACATCTGTTATGAGATACAATGTATTGCTTTTGATGCTGTGATACGACTGTACTAGTTGGTATGCTGGGAAAAGCAAAACCATAATTTTCCTCATTCCTTCCAGCTTGATCTTCACCATATGCACAGGAAGGATCTAATGTCCCCTGGAGACTGATTTTACCTTCTACAAACATGGAGCAAAGCTTCTACTGCACATGGGAGCAAAATGCACAAAGGAGTAAAGAGTGGAGAAAGAACAGATCTGTTTACCACTGCAGCCATACCATGGTAACATGAGCAGTTCAGACAGAGAACTAGTTAGGGGACGTGGTGAGTCATAATCCTCAAAGTAGAGAAAAACAAAAATGGAAATGAAAGGTTCTCTGAGCCCCACAGAATTTTAGAAGAACAACCCTCAATTATAGCTGAATGTTCCAGCAGCAAAGAAAACTGGATAGTAACAAAGACAAATCCCAGAATCTTCCTAATCCACATCTCAAAAGAGTCAAGAGCAGGAAGATGAAAAGACTGCCCTTCATCAATTACAGAATGGTCAGAGCCCATGACTTTTGAATGCAGACAGAGGTAGATACTAAAGTTAGGTTCTTAATTCTTATTTCAATAGCTAAATATAAGTGGCCTAATTTTTTCAAAGGTATTGAACAATTCCAGATTCCTCTGATTTTTGTTGGTACTTAAGAAAAAAATAGACTCTTTTGTTTAAGTATCTAACAATGGTACTCTGAATTCTGTGCTTATAGACCAGGGCATTACAGTCTACTTTGTAAAATATTTGAAGACACCATTGTGCCTCCCAAAGATGGAGAATGGTGCAAAAGAAAAAAAATGTTCCCGTGTCTTCCTGTTAATGAAGCAAATGAGGAGCAGAATTCCCATGGCCCTAAGTGTGCAGTAACAAATGCTTTTTTTTTTCCTTCCCCCCCCGCCCCACCCCAAATTCAACAGAAATACACTAAAAGAGGAGGCTTGATGTGGGAAGCATCCTTGTCACTAAAACTCTTCTTAGGCGTATAGTACACCTGTAATTACACTAGCAGTGAATTAAGCATTTCATTACTTTTGAATAATGAACCTTCAGTCCTAGGTGATTCTCCTGTTGAGGAAAATAACAAAAATATGGAACTTACGACATAAGCAGTTTATGTAACACACAGTATATGCACACATTATTGTTTGTTCCAGAAGATTTCAGACTCTGTGAAGGAATTACTAGGAAGGCAAAGTTCCTGTAATTTTCAGACCCCCATTGCCTTCTGGAACAGTCACTTGACCATTTCAGGGTCACACAAAGAAAAAGGGCAAATCTGGAACACAATGTACAAGACAATGCAATAAATAATGTAATGCATAAGTAAAGCTAGATAAAGTTATCCCCAAGAAACCTACATGACACTATTAGAAAGTCCTTATTTGGTGAAGTGTGTATAACTGAATTTGTGAACTCTCATTTGAAAATAAAAAAGCAAGTAAACCAAATAACCCCTTTTCCAAATGCCATTATGAAAACAGAAAAAGGAAGGAAGGAAGGAGGAGGGAAGACTATATCTATGAATCACTTCCTTGAGTCTGAGAAGATCCTGATTATTCTCAGATTATTCTGTTAATCTCAGAGTCTCCCAGAAGAGTTGGCAATTTTACTTTGTTGACTTGCCTACCATCATGTTACCCCATAAAAGAAAGAATTTGGCTGAGAATGTCTGAAACTGAAGGAGTTTGTAGTAGCTGCAATTAAAATAGCACAAATCAACATTCCCTACTTTACCTACCTGCCTGCCCAAGGGAATTAGATTCAACATTAGATTTTTCCCTTTGATGTTTTATCCTTTATATGACAGTTTCCTAGGAATGGCAAATTTGGAACAACCTATACGACAATAATACAAAAGAAAGCTAGAATGAGGTTATTTCTTCAAGTACAACTGGAACAGCCTGCTTGACTCCAGTATTAATATGCTGAGTACCTGATAAATCTAGGTATGTAAATATGGCCTTAATTTAATAAAATAAATTGATTTAATCTAGTAATAAATTTTATTGATGGTGACTTGGCAGGTGAAAGCACAAATGAAGATGACTTTGAAAGCTTTAAATGTTTTCTGAGGAAAGTACAATTATCTGATGATCTTTCATTTTTAAGAACCAAAAACTAAATAAATTGAACTCAGGTTATAACATATCATTTATAAAATATACACATAGATTTCAGTGTAACCCACAGAACATTAATTATAACACTTATTTCACAGCTGTTCTATGAAAGCTCAAATAAAATGTGTCTACAATTAAAACTGAATATATACTGACTTCATTAACTTAACAGCTGCACCAATAACCAATACCAAGGAACATACCCTACTTTGTTAATGTCTTGATACCATCTGCAACAATCAAAACTATTGGGTTTTAAAGCGGATGATGTCTTACTAGTATTGTGATCACAGCTACCACAATATGCTTACACATGCTACTGAAGCGAATTGATCTATTTCAAGGGAACTTCAAGGGTTGTGTGCTGTAAGACAATTTCCTAAACACAACTGTGTTTGCCAGAAAGTCAGAAACCGAAATTCCTGGTGGCTTCTTTCCAATTCTTATGTGCTGAGATACGAATTTCTCGTGTGTCCAAACAAAAATTCAACTTCGGAGCAAAAATGGGGGAGGAGACTGAATTAACGTAGGAAACTTTTATGCTTGTCGTGGTTTAACACCAGCCAGCAACTAAGCCCCACACAGCCGCTTGCTCACTCCCCCCCCGGTGGGATGGGGGCGAGAA
>NW_009227746.1:1266-13820 GCF_000690835.1 Fulmarus glacialis | reverse complement strand
CACTCCAAACATCCCCCCGCTTCCTTCTTCTTCCCCCAGCGTTATATACTGAGCATGACGTCAGACTGTATGGAATATCCCTTTGGTCAGTTGGGGTCAGCTGTCCCAGCTGTGTCCCCTTCCAACTCCTTGTGCACCCCCAGCCTCCTCGCTGGTGGGGTGGGGTGAGTAGCAGAAAAGGCCTTGACTCTGTGTAAGCACTGCTCAGCAGTAACGAAAACATCCCTGTGTTATCAACACTGTTTTCAGCACAAATCCAAAACACAACCTCATACCAGCTACTATGAAGAAAATTAACTCTATCCCAGTCAAAACCAGCACAACGCTAACAGTTACTTTTGAATGGTTTGACATTGCAATTCTGTCATTTTAGCCCATAGTTCAAAGTGTAACTTCCAGCTTTAAAAAGAAAAAAAAAAGCCTCACACAAAACCCTCAGAAATCTCATCATACAGAATTATAAAGATGTTCAAACAAATGTATTAGATTTTAAAATCTGCTTCTCAAACTCTCCTAACATGAAAGCAGTAACAGATAATAAGAGGCATAAAATCATACACCAGCAAGGCATGATTCCATTAAATTTATACAGCAGTGTGTCTTCAGTGGCAGGTTCTCCTTCAGGCCTTGGTTTGGGATATGAACTTAATCCCTTCAATCTGAGTTTTGACTAGCAATGTCCTAGGTATTGCAATCTCTCTGCCACTGCAAATGTTTAAGTTATATCCTTACATATCTCTGTCTCTGTAATTCTTCCAAATTTCCAGTACAAGTCCTACTTTTCTGTTATTACCTGTCCTGCCTTGTTTCCTCATTTCTGTTCTTCCACACTCTTCTTGTCTTTTGGGCACAATTTATGACTTATGTATGTTCCTCTTCCCAGAGTCCATTTCCTTGCGTATTAATTACAGTCTTCCCCATCTTCAACCTTCTTACACTGCCTCTCTCAGGTTCCTTGTCCCAATCTGCTCCTTTCCTCAACAGTTGTCTCTTGCCATCTGTTTTTTTTTTCTTGCCTCAGATGTTGTGATACTTTTTTCCTATTTCCCGCACTTCCATGTCACTTGAGCACCAAGAAAGAAATACCTTAAAGCTCTAGGAAAATAATGTATTAGTTAACAGGTGCACATCCCGTGGCCCACATTAACTGGCACTGAAATTCAGGAAAAGTCTTCCTTGGTCTTTGTAATTGTGGTCTGGACCGTATTCAGTCACTCTCCAGGTGTGAAACTTGCTCACACAAGTCGAAGCTCTGAGTTGGAAGGCAGAAACTGTGAGGAACGTGTCTGTCAAACCTTTAGGACTTTCCAAGCTACTGTGAAAAGATATTTTTCAGGCGTTTCCAGCATGGAAAAATGCAGTTTTATCACTGGGATGGTATCAGACACACCTCTGGCTTAAAAACAAATTCTGCTAAAAGGTCAAGCTCTTGCTCTAAAGTGTTCTTAAAGTAACTGCTGAATTTGTTACAATTTAACAGCAGTGAAACAGAGTATTTTTCTGTTACCTTTTGTTCAGAAATGGCTGAATCATTTTTGCTGAAACATTTGAAAAAAATTTAAAATAAATCATCTGCCTGTCAGACACCCAGTGGAGAAAATTTCAATCCAAATGTAAAATTTTGGCAAAGTTAAAAGGAGCTTCAGTCAGAATCTTCTAATGAGAAGTATCAAACAAGAATAACTCCAAAGACACTACCAGCTCCATCTATAATAAAATCTTTCTGTATAAAATTATCATCTGTATTGTTAGTAATGAAAGTGAATATTAAGCATCTGTCTGTTTTCCTTTCAAAGTGTTAACATAAAGGATGTAAAGGCTTTTAAAAAGTTGTTTTGTGTTAGTCTTCTTTGTAAAAGATGTGACAGGCTGGATAACGGTTTAATTTTTTCATGCACAGTATATGTTCCTTTAACAAGGAATGACCACCCAGCTGGATAGATAGCTGCTTTGCTGCTTGTCCCTGGAGGCTAGAGGCTGAGTTAGGTGGCATCCTCCAATAAGGAGAATTGCAGGTCTCCAGGAGCAATCAAACTGCTGGGGGAGAGGAAATTGTGCAAAGTGTCATTTGTCTCTCCAAGTCAAATGAGGAGGGATGGACAGACAGACAGAGACAGCTAGCATGGAAACTGCAGTGTGGTAGAGGCTTCTGAGAGCAAGCTCACATCAGGGCCTCAGGGGCAGAGAAACCAGCTTTTATAGCCACTGTGGGATTTGTTGTTGAACACTGCACTCTGCAAGGACATAACAGGAAATGGGGAGGTTTTTGTTGTTGTTTTTTCTTTCTTTAATCTTGTTCTCAGTTTTTATTATTTTAAAAAGGCTATTTTCTAGTTTATGTTTCAATAAAAAACAGCTTTTGAGCTTCAGGGTGCATTGGTGCTTTTGAAGGGTGTCTCTTGCTGTAAGGAATTGTGGGGACAGATCCACCTCAGAGCTCTAGCTTAAGGTTCCACCTCAGAAGATTTGCTTAAAAAAAACCCAGAAGATAACCTTTACTCCCTACTGAACTACTTCTGAATGATTAGGCAAAGGATGCGTTAAGTATTTAGTAGGATTTCAGTTGTTGTTGTGAAACAATAGTCAATTAGCGTAAAGCACCTTTACTGTAGGAAAGATTGGAAATGGTGTTATAAAATTAACTAAAATCTGTTCTATAGAATTTGTATTAGCATAGGATTAAGGTTTTGACAAATACATTTCTGGTTTTAATTGAACAGACTGAAAGCAAAACTGTTTATGTGTGAAAGACATTTTGGCAGATGTATAGCCAAGTACCATTTAGTGAAATTTAAAGAGTGATGACAACATATAAGAATTTTTTTAGCACACTAATAACATAATTTAAAAGCAGAAGCTATTTGTTAAGAAGTAAATTACATACTCTGCATGTGCAGTAAAAATGTTTTGTGCCCCTCAAAAGGTTTTATTATCTTTGGGAGAGTATACATGCTAATTGAATAATAAACTTAGAAACAGCATTTTTCAAAGCATTCTGGTCTACTGTCTGCATAACAGATTCAAAACACTGATAGACTAATCCTGCTCATATTAGGTACATAATGCATGTTACATAAACGGCATAATTATGTTTTTACTGTACTTGATAGATTTTAATGTGCACTTTAAATGTCATGATACTATGAGAAGCAGCTGTAAAAAAATGCCATCTTGCTGCTTTGTATTTATGCCCCTGTCAGGGACTTCCATAGAGGTTTTGAAAGTCTGAAGGAGTGTTAACTGCCACTGTTGCCATCTCAGGATGGTGTGGGAATATCTTTCTACCTGATGCATCCTCCTCCTCCACCAGTGCCAATTATAACAGAGATGGTCTCCAGGGATTACTGACAATTCCCTTGAAGATGCATGAGAGCTGCCGTTGCCCACTTAAAATGACTCTGCAATGCTGAAAATGACTAAAAGGTGTGTGTCTTGGCTGTTAAGTGTACTTAATAACACATATAACGTATGCCATTTTGTGTCATTTCTTGTATCTTGAGAAGAGCCATATTTTCTCCGTATGTCTGTTCATGACAACTTTCTGAGTGTCAATGTAACTGAAGGTTCGTGGTTCCAACAGCAGGTCCATGTTGTCCATTTATATTTGCATATGTGTAACAGGAGCAGCGAAATGTATAGGATTGCTAATTGTGTTTGCTGTGTGCATGCGAGGAATTAAATGACATTGATTAGGATTATTAAGGTGCCAATAAAAAGCAAACCTGTGGTAGACAGTGAGGAATTAGTCACACTTAAAACTTTTAGTTCTTTTTTAAACAGCGGTGCTGAATCTAGTTTGATTATATTATGAAATCAATCATAATAAATGCAGTCTGGAATATAATATCACTAGTGATTCAAATGGGGAGAGGGTTGATTTTAGGCATTTTCACTGGGTTTTGCAAAGTACCTAAAACTTTTATGGATGATTTCCTCCAGAACCTGCAAAGAAGAATATTAATAGTTCTGAAAAGAAGAGTATTAATATTTCTGAAATCGTATAAGGTATTGTGGAAATTAGCTGAGTACACAGCCATGGCTGATGCATCTATCAAGGACCTTATCAGAATTTTCTTAGAGTCAAACATGACTAACATTAATTTTACTGGCTTTTAAACAAGGACTCTAATTCTCTTACAAATCAGTTGGTAAAATTCAGGTATGTTGTCAAACATTTATACTTGCTGTATGGGAAAAGGGGTAATTCATTGTGTATTGATATCCTTATATCAGTATTGGTCACAACAACATGGTCTTAAGAGGATTAAAACAAGAAGAACTGCAGGTTTCCAAGATAGCTTTAATTCTTCAAATTCCATGAACCACCTCCTCCAATTTCTGTAGTTTTATGCAAGGAGGAAGCTGAAATTACACTCAAACTGCTGCACATTTCAAGTCCCTATAAAATCTCAATGACTGACCAGTCTTATCTCTAATGGCTTGTAGTTAAAGCACTGAACCAGTTTTCATGGGATCTGGATTCAATTTCTTGCCCTGCTATAAACCCCTTGGATGGCCCTCGACCAGTGATTTGGTTTTTCAGTTCTTCATACTTACTTTTCCTAACTTTATCAGAATACAGAGTATATTTTCTGAGCTGGAAGGCTATGTAGTAATAATTCCTATTATGTATTCATAGGAGTGTTTAATGTAGCGGTCTGATTTTGGGTATTAGTTAGGGATAGGGTCTCTAGATGTCTGTTTTACGGTGAGTTGCAGATTTCTTTGTTAATTGATACCTAGGAATAATGCTTTAACTCTGGAAATAACTATGCAATTAATGTAATAAAATAAACTGATCAAAATATGTTTGTTTTGAATTCTATTTCTACACATGAATGCTAATTAAAATTCATTGCTGCTGATAATAGTATTATTAACATGTATACAGTGTACAGTTAACAGAAACAGAAGTAGAGGCAATTAGTAGAATTAGGTGTTTTTTCTACTGAAAGAGAATATCCTAAATGGTAATTGCTTATATTCACACATTATCTGCAGATATTACTAATAGCATCATTAAATCAATATAACACCACTTTAGAAGCACTAAGTAGATTTAGTGATTGGGGACTTAATAGGGGCTCCATTATTTATTTTTTTAAATTGCATATGACTATCAATAGAGTTGGGCATTTTTGGGTGGCAGTCACGACCTGAATTTGTGTTTTGCATCACAGAAAGTAAATTAATGTATGTAGAAGTCTGTTGCTGCCAGGTTATTGCTTCTCAGGTGCTTTTGAAGCATTCGTTTTCTTATTAAGTGACGACTGTATAAGTATGTATGTTCATGTAAATGTTCTCACCTGTTTTCTCAGAAATTTAATTTTAGCACCACTTGAATTATTGTGCACATTTATGTTACCGTGTTTGGTATCTTGGCTGGGTGTTAGAAACTCTGGCAAGAATAAGAAAGTGGAGGAAGAAACTTTTCTGTTTCCCAGAAGATCAAGTAAAGCCAACAATAAAATAAATTCATTTTATAGCCCTTCTTTGCCCCTTCTGTATTGGGGAAGGAGTGAAGGACTTTGGCAGCTGTGAATGCTCCTAAGGTGCCTTGGTTTCGCCTTGTTGCATACGTTGGGGGAGCAGCCAATGGGACAGCCACAGTCCTGTCCCTCCAGAATACACTGCAATCACACCAAAACCCGTGGAAATCCCAGTCTTTCTTTTCTCTTTTAGTGATATCCCAACTACAATTTTACAAGGATTAATCCTCCTGACACTTCTGTGAGACAGATATAGTAAATAAGTTTACAGAGGGAAATGCCATGACAGGAGAGTTAAAAGGTTTCCCCAGAGGTGTTACAAACTGTGTGAGGCAATTTACAATTTAGCAAGCCTGACTGCCAAACCCTGTACTCAGGCCACAAGTCCAAAAGACTCCTTGAAATTTAGCTGCTTATTTTTAATAATGTAAATAGTGTGTTATTATTGCAATGAAGTTGAATTATTTTTGTTATTATCTTGTGGGAAGAAAGATGTGGGAGATATGTGCTGTATAAAACCTTCTATGGATAATCTGAAGTAAAAATCAATGCTGGAAAAATCAGGTGTATGTGATTAAGGAAGCTAAGCATGTCATTATATCACATGAATGGTCACCTTGTACTGATAGAGCAAGCTGACTGATTAAAGTCAATGTTAGGCAGGGACTATGCTAACACAAAGAGGAAACTAGAATTAATATTGAAATTACTGAAATTTATATATTATCAATATGACTTTATATGCCTGAGTGTTGTACTCCTGGAAGGACAACGGAAGATGCTGACAAGTGTTTACATTTAAATTTAAAAGGTGATACTTACCTGGCCAGCATGCTTTTAGGACAGTTAAGTGTTACACAGGTTGACGGTGGTTGGAGAAGTGTCTGCCAATATTGGGGCTTTCAGAAGATGCTGTTCTGTATGTACGCCATAAAAGAGTTTTGCAGGGGTATCCAGCTGTCATTGGTAAAATAAGATTAAAAAACAACAACAAAACTTGTAGGGAATGGAAGAGAGCATCATACATAAACAACATGAAGTGAACTGAAATAGGGTTTAAACTGCAGACAGTGAATGTGGTGCCAGACAGAAAAATGTGGAAAATGAGGGTAAAAAATCTCTAAATTTTACATGCAATGTACAGCCTCTCATTTCTTTCCCTTTTTCACCTCCTCAGATGCCATCGCTATGACTTACTGTCAAAGGATGCCTTGGAAATCCTGTCAATGCCATTTCAAAAATCTGCTAGCAGGGGAAGAATGGCTTAGGCACACACACCCTTTCAGAAGCTAATTCCTTTCCCAGAGGTCAGTGCATGGCTTAACTGTTCAATAATCCTCACCTCTACAACCAGGAAAGTGAAAGCTAACCTGGGGATTCAAACAGGAATGCTCAGCTTTGACTGAGGCACAAGGCTTGGCTGGAATCTCATAATGACAAAAAGTTTGCAGCAAAACCAATTCCTTGTGGAACAGAGTGTCTGAGAACATGAGAAAATACAGTAGAAATGGTCCTTTATACATGACCCACAGAGAGTGTATTGCACAGAGCATCTCGAGGAGCAATAAATGTACTAACTGGGTCTGGAAGATTAAATCTTCCTCTGTATAGACTATTCTCTTGAGGAATCTGGATATACTTTGCCCAAAGGCTTCTTTTCCCCAATTCCTTTGTGAGGAGAGGGTTAGTCATGATATAGCGTATAATTCTCAGGTTTGGAATAGTGCTTGTGTGATACCTGCTGTCGGTGGCCTGCGGACAAACTATGTTGGGGGATACCTACTGTTGCTCTCAGTCACATTGACCTATAGTTTATTTTGTTGCTGGTCCCACTGATTAGTAACACAAACCACATGGCATTTCTGGAGGACATTTCAATTAAATCACATTAACTCACTACTGAACATACAAATATTATGAAATCATAAGGCATTATGTACCCTGATTTTTAACCTACAAGAAAGTTTAAACAGTGTATTTAAAGTCACCTTGGAGTTAATTTAAAGATAAACCAAACATACCAGATTAAAAAAAAAAAAATCCTCACTAATCTATCACTACTTACTATACCTTATGGAAAGCAGGGCTGAAAATAATTACTGCCTGTCTAAAATGTGCCTCCTAAAGAAAGAATACAACATTTAGAACGAAATAATTGTATTCTTACAAGTGGAACATGCAGAAAAAAATGTAGGGTACTGAAATATTTTTACTACTTTTGAAGGATAATTATGTAATTGTATAATTAATGATACATTTCTAACAGGCAAGGTAATAGCTATACATGGAAAAGTCTAAAATATGTTACTTTTATGTTCTACATAGTTGTAACCTGTTCTGATATCTGAAAACATTATAGTGTAACAAAATGTGGCATTTTACAATATCTATTGTTAATTTTTTTTTTTAAATATACAAAGAATAATAAAGAATACAGACGTGAACCAAACCAAATCATAAATCTCATTTGTTATATCATGTATCTATTCCTACATTCTTTCTGATTTTAATACACTGTGAATAAAGAAGTAAGAACATTTTACTTACACTCTTGTACCATCAATGTTGTTGTATTAATATATTTAAAGACAGTATTTGGATGACAATGCATCTCTGTTCTTATCAGTTCTTATCATTCCTACCGCCATAGGTCTATCACATAATGGATGGCATATGGGCAAACAGCTGAATTGTAACTCAGATTGCCCCAGGGCTGCCAACTGCAGGATGGGGACAGTGGTTTATATTAGTTCAGTAAGTTGGGAGTGTATACAGTATGCTGGCACTAAGGCTGCTTCCTTGGCAAGTGTGATCCAAGAACCCTGCCATGTATAGAGTGTTCTGAGAATATGCTGTCAGTACTGCCATATTTCTCAATCACAGGAAAATATCCATATTCTCCAAAATGCACAACTGTGTGTGGAAGTTAACATTTTTGCAAGAATATATCTGATGCCAGTGAATTACTAGATGGCAAGCCATGTATGCATTATTTATGGTACAAAGAAAGATGAATGAGTGGAGAAAAAAATAGAGAAAAAAATGTAAAAGCTGAATACCAGGGAAAGTACGCTGATTAAAAATGAAGAATCTGTACTCTCCCAGTCCTCCAAAGGCAGACAGTACACAGGCACAGTGCTAATCTCTTGTCTGCTTGTACAGGCATTGGGTGTCTAACTGTCAAAAATTATTTACCATGTAAACAATTAAAAAAAAAAAATCATGCTTTGTTTCCAGCATTTTGTATTCATTTTCTTTTCCACAGTTTACTTCTCTAATCTACTCCTTGCCACTGCTTTGGTTTTCTATATAGTTTCCCTGCTCTGTGAAAATACAAAACCTTCTAAAACAGGCATTCCTTTCCCTTGCTTTCATTTCCAGAGAATATAAATCATTCTTCCATCTACTATCACATCATTAAACAGTCCTTGTACGCTATGGTGTGATCAAAACTGGATGGGAGTTGGCTTTCCCAGACCAACCTCTATTCTTGTCCATTTCTTCTGTGTATTGGTGCCATCTGCCTGGCACCTGGAGCTCAGCATTGGGGACAGCTCCTGAATCACATCCATGTCCCTGACACTGACTCATTTTGTGATCTTCAGAGATGACAGAACAATGCAAAAATTGTTCTTTCAATAAATAATTCAAGTATTCAGACTGAAATTCAAGCACTCATGGACCTGCTGAAAAATACCACATACAATATTCCACCAAAAAATGGGAAAGTGCTGTATTTGATTAAAGTAACAGAGCCAGCTTTTGTATTAGTGTCTTGGTAAGTATTGCCAGTCTCAGTTCCCATCCTCCAGCTGCTGTGAGTAGGAAGTTGCCTCTGTTCTTAGGACCGTCCTTTTAACATATTTCTTTATGCCTAGGTTTTTCCATCTGCAAAATGAATTTACCTATCCTGCAGGGCTATGAAATTTAATTACTACATAAATATAGTAGATATAAGTTTTTATACAAGGAAGAAACATTCTTATCCTCATCCTCATCCCCATCCCCATCATTATGCTTATCCTCAACCTCATTCGTATGATTATTATTCATGTCTTCTTTCTGTTATACTGTGCAATGATATTACTTTTTCCCTCCTTTGAATTTACATCCTTTTTTTTCCCCTAGCCCAGTCCGTTTCTGCACACAGCTTCCTTCCTTTGCTGTCTATGTAAGAGTTGCACTAACCTCTTCTGTAACAAGTTATCTTGTCATCTTATCTCTTGCTGTAAAGCATTTTGAGAGACTTTGTATGAAAGATGCTGTATGAAAATGAATTGCACTTTACTGTTTTAGCCTGAAGCAGGTGTTGCACTATGAGTTGATTCCCCTCCTCTCTCCCTTCTAGACTTAGCTTGTCATCTTTTAAAACAGATTTTACATTTGTGTTGGTTTTTTTTTAAAATATTATTTATCAATTCAGCACAGAAAACAACGTGGATTTAGCAGTTTTCAAAAGCATCCTTTTTAGTAAGGTCCTGCTCTCATAAAGTAAAATAAAAACTAAACCAAACCAGAACCCTGAGAATAATGGACCTGCAGAATCCAGTTGCCTCAACAAAGATCTCACAACGAGCCCGTGAGTCACAACACAATTGAAAAGACACACATGAAAAAGACCAGATTAGGGAAAGTCCCTAACACAGGACCATTCTCTTCAGTACATAGATCTCTACAGTTTGTTTTTCATATTTTCAGCTCTGAGACTTTATGTCAACTGGTGACAAATTCTGTCATGTATTAAATAAACTGACGATTTGTTCCTCCCTCTAGTTTTATGTTTATGAGGCAGTTATGGTGTCAGAATCTTCCGTGGGACCACCTGAGTAAGCAAATGAATATGAGTACAGGGACCTCTGTATATGATTTTATGACTCTAAAGCTCTGTGCTGGCCAAGGCAAAATGAGTAGGAATGCTTCAGTTAAGTGCCCACAGCACCACTGCTGCTCATCAATGGACAGCCTCTGGCTTTTCAAGTCACACAGCCAAAAAGGTCTGAGAGGACGATGCTCACCCCTCTGTTCACATCAGTAGGTTGGATTCTGACATATGGAAGGATAAGGTTTGAAGCTCACATGCTGATTACTCAGACTAAACTTGCTGCATGGATGAAAGAATGTAATCTGAAGACAGTAAAGTATGACTTCACTGAAGTAAATACGAGTTTTACCACTGACTTCAGTGGAGACTGTATTTCATCCCTGTTTATTAGTGCTTTCAGGAGTAAAAGTATTCACAAAATAAGGAGGAATCCTGTACAAACAACATGCAACAAACAGTTCTGCACAAGCTGATTCTTTCAATCAGAACAAGCCGCCCCCACTTGCAGATCAGTGGAAAAGAGGCAAAACTGAAAAAACAGTAGGAATCTCTGCCTTTTGAGAGATTAAGAACAAGACAAACAGGTAAATTCCAGAGAACCTATCCTGGTTTCAGCTGGAATAGAGTTACTTTTCTTCCTAAGTAGCTGGTATAGTGCTGTGTTTTGGATTTAATGTGAGAATAATGTTGATAATACACTGATGGTTTTGTTGTTGCTAAGTAGTGCTTACATAGTCAAGGACTTTTCAGCTTCTCATGAGCTGCCAGCGAGAAGCTGGGAGGGAGCATAGACAGGACAACTGACCCAAACTGGCCAAAGGGATATTCCATACTATATGATGTCATGTTCAGTATATAAACTGGAGGGAGTTGGCTGGGGGGGTGGGGACCGCTGCTTGGGAACTGTCTGGGCATTGGTCATCAGGTGGTGAGCAATTGCATTGTGCATCCCTTATTTTGTATATTCTTTTATCATTATTATTATTATTGTTTTCCCTTCCTCTTCTGTCCTATTAAACTGTCTTTATCTCAACCCATGAATTTCACTTTTTTTTTTTTTTCTGATTCTCTCTCCCATCCCACTGTGGTGGTGGGGAGTGAGCGAGTGGCTGTGTGGTGTTTAGCTGTCTGCCTGGTTAAACCACAACAATCCTTTTTGGCGCCCAATGTGGGGTATGAAGTGTTGAGGTAACGACAGATCTGACCAGAGCATGTTAAAACAAATTTGTTGTAAACATTCATTGTATTAGTTTAGTAGTTGCTGGTCACAATGTTGATTCATTTGCTTTCAGAGTTGTTGGATCTATTCTTGGAGTTGTGTTATGTAACACCTTACTTGCCGTATATGATGTTTATCAGTATTTATGTGCGGTTTATCACCTCAGGGAGGTGGATTAAGGTTATCACTTTGCTGTACTTATAACACTGGCTTATGATATGATAAAACTATTGGTCGTGAGATCAATCTGGTATTTGTAATCAGCAATGCTGACACCTCTGTACTTCGGGAGTTATCTCTTGGAAATTATTAATAATTACACTTTTTACTTTTTCTCCTTGGAGAGCTAACCTATAGGGGAGACACCTTCCTCCATCTTCCCCTTCTCCTCCAGGCTAATTACAATAGCTCTTGAGAATTTTGAATATCCTTGAGGTGTTCAAACCAGCATGTTCCTATTGGTATGTCTCCTAAATGTGGTTCAGGTCTTGTTTAGGGTTAAAAAACTATTTAAGAATACCATCCAGAGATCTACCCGCAACAGGTACTGTGGTTACTCAAACCCCAGCGACAGGCACTGTGGTTACTCCAACCCTCGCGACAAGCACTGTGGCTACTCAAACCTCAGCAACAGGCACTGTGGTTACTCCAACCTCAGCAACAGGCACTGTGGCTACTCAGACCTTGGCAACAGGCATTGCAGCTGAATCGGAGAACTAACCCATGCCAGTATCAGTCACTCCTATACAGGAGAAGAAATAAAAAACCAAATCATCGTGTTTATTAAGGGATGAAGATGAACCAGGGCCATCACAAGAACAGGAGGAGGAAGAGGCAGAACCCGTAAATGAGATGGTAACCACCCAATCTCTATCCCTGAAAGAACTGCGAGATATGCGAAAAGATTTCAGTCGTTATCTAGGCAAGTACATTGTCACCTGGCTGCTCTGATGCTGGGATAATGGGGCCAGTAGCCTGGAATTGGAGGGTAGGGAAGCCAAGCAGCTGGGATCCCTTTCCAGGG
>NW_009227746.1:0-979 GCF_000690835.1 Fulmarus glacialis | reverse complement strand
CGGAACAGCAGTTATCCAAAGATCCAGATGAAGTCAGGTGCACACGACCCATGTGGAGGAAGTTTGTACGGAGCGCACCATCGTTGCATGCAAACTCATTGGCAGTAATGACCTGGAGAGATGTAGAGGAACAAACGGCGGATGAATTCGCTGGCCAACTCCAGCAATACGAAGAAAGTCTCTCTTCCTCCCTATGGGCCTGCATCTCAGCTGTGGAGAAACTGGCTGAAAAACTGTCCTGGGAGTTCCAGCAATTCAAAGAGGTTATGTCCTACTCCCTACCTTTACGGACCTATCTCAGCCATTAGGAGTAAGCGTCCTTCTGCTCAAGAGAGAGATTATAGAGGGTACACACCCTGTGGTTTTACCTGTGTGACCAAGGAAAGGACATGAGGAAGTGGGATGGAAAACCTACCTTGACCCTAGAGGCATGGGTACGTGAGTTGCAAAGAAAAACAATCACAAAAAGGGGTTCTTCCAGGAAAATTGCTGCTCCAGTTTCAAGTGAGCATTTCCCCAGACAGAGTAGAAGGGCTGTTTTTACTTCCGATCTTAATAAAGGGACTTCTGATTTACAAGAAGTGAGTAATGAATACGATGACCAGGACTAGAGGAGCCCTGCTTCCAGCGAGGTGGAGGAAAGAGACAACCGGGTTTACTGGACTGTGTGGATTCGATGGCCTGGCACATCAGACCCACAGGAGTACAAGGCGCTAGTAGACACCGGTGCACAGTGTACCCTGATGCCATCAAGCTATAGAGGGGCAGAACCCATTTGTATTTCGTGACAGGGGGATCCCAAGAGCTAACTGTATTGGAGGCTGAAGTGAGCCTAACCGGGAATGAGTGGCAGAAGCACCCCATTTAATTGGCCCACAGGCTCCGTGCATCCTTGGCATAGACTACCTCAGGAGAGGGTATTTTAAGGACCCAAAAGGGTACCGATGGGGTTTTGGTATAGCTGCCCTGGAGATGGAGG
>NW_009227745.1:0-8030 GCF_000690835.1 Fulmarus glacialis | reverse complement strand
AACTCTATCACAGCCGAAACCAGGACACACGGACATTTCAATAGCATATGAAGTTTTGTTTTCAAATTTAAGAATCTTTATTAAAACTTCATGTATGCATGAAGGGATTAGTATTTGAAAATGTCTATGAAATGTCACAAGAAAAAACAAACTTAGCTATTTTAACTGTGTCTATGTCTTTACATACATGTGTGAGCTCCATGTGTGTTTACTCTCCAAGCACAATGAGCAGAGTTAACAAAGCGCTCAGCAGAAGCAAATATACCCAACCTTATCACTGTTTGCCAACATAGAGGTTAGTGACAAGTGCTGTGTTGACAAGGTTTCACATGTATATAGAGCATGGGCTGAACAATACCACGTCTACCTACGAAATTTAACATAGTTACCACTGCTACACCTGTTCCTTAAAAGAATGTTGTAGTAGTGCATGTTCATCAGTTACATGGAGAAGACGAAGAGGGAACTTGATGATATTTGCTCATAAATTTCACAGATACTTGCTCACAGCAGAGGAGTAATAAGGTTTCAGAATACTGCTTGCCATATAGGTAACAGAGATTTTCTTGAATGTGGGTTCTTCTGCAATTTTTTTTCTTTCCATTCTCTTTGAATCTATTCTTTGTTCTCACAGACACATCCTCCATCATCCTACTCAAATGGAAAGTCCAATTAAATAGCTTGGCTTTCATTACATTTACAATATGTGGCTCTTCATAACTCATTGTTCCTTAGTGGATAGCCTTCATCATGTAATGTACCTCCTCAAAAAAGGGATAAAATTAGAAAGACGAAGAGGCAAAACGAGTTCTTTGTAATGGAAGGAAAAGATAAAAAGAAATTTTTATGGATGTGTTATTATAGAACAAAGTAAAATACATAGGTTAATTACTTATGGGAAAGAGAACAAATTATGATTTAAACAAAGGAGGCTTAAGCAGAAATTGCTTCAGTCTTTACAAAATTAATTGTGTCCAAACACATAACAACACTAATCTTAGCACAGAAATAGAACTGTAGGCCAGAATATGGAAAGAAAACATTGAGGAATACATTAGTTCAAGTCTTCAGTGCTTGATGAACTGAGGAACTAAAGAAACCAACACTACATTAAAAACGTTGAAATAATCTGAACCTGTGGTCATGCCTGAGAACTCTGAAAGAAAGAAAAAGACACTTAAAATTGGAGGGAAAGGGAAATAAAAATAAGAGAAGGCAATTAAAAAAACAGAATAGTAACACAACTGCTTTCCTCACAAGGTCTGTGGAGCAGTGTTATTAAATAACTAGAAGATATATAAGTGGTAAAAAACACCTACTATTGGTCAAGAACATATTATGTCATATGAACCCCGTTTCCTTTCTGTTATGTTAACAGGATAATGAATGAGGGGGAAGAAAAGACTACGATATTTACTATGGTCATAGTAAGGATTTGGGGACTCTCCTATATAGCATGCTCTCATGAGCAACCTCAGGAAGTATGGTTCATATTTTATCGGTATAAAATTGGTGTACTGTTGGATGAAAGCCTACACTCAGTATTTATCACTGATTCACTGTCTGTTGGAAAGATTTCAAGTGAGGTCCTTCCAAGGTTTGTTCTACGACTGATTCTGTTAATATTTTCATTCAGGAATTAGATGTTGATATACAATAATGTGGACAGATGGCATCAAGATAGGCGCGGTTATAAGTGCTTTGGAAGATCATCTTGAGAAAATGGAAAACTGATCTGAAGTCACCAATAAAAACAAAGTATGAAATGTCACAATTAAGAGGCATAAATAAAATGTGTACAAATATGAAATGAAATTATCTGTCTAGGCATTAATGCTGCCAAAAAGAACGTACAACTGCAGTGGGGCCACAAATTAAACAAGATTTTATGTGTTGCTGTGGCAAAAAAAGGCAGCTACATTCCAAGAATCACTTACACTTGAGAAGTATTTTGTATCACATGTGGAAGAAAACATTTCTGTTTGCATTTGGTCACTGGCGCTGTCTAAATAGGAATTATTATTTATGTTGGCCATACCACGTGTTTTGAATAAGCAAATGGGACATGCACCCTTATGGCTGGGACTGTCTGACATCAAAGTTTGCCATTGGACATACTGCTGTGATTAAGATCCTGCACGATTCGGAAATGCCAGACAAACAGAGTACAGTACTAATGAGAAAAATCAAAGGTGCCTTAGTTTCCCTTTCTTTTTTCAGAAATGTAATCAACGAAGAAAGGTTGAAGGAACTGGATGTTAACACTGAAAAAAAGGGTGAGGTACAGAATGAGATAAAAATGGGAGCGTAGTAATAATCCTCCAAAATGTAAGTTGTCCTTACAAAGGAGTTGTCATAGCAGAAGAAAAAGACACCAGCTTACCAAATGACAACAAATATTTCAGTTTGATAGTAAGAAAAAATGGTCTAATTGTAATGTTGGTGCAGAGTGGAATAGGCTACATGGCAGTGCAAAGAAATATCCTTAAATTGAAGGGCTTTAAGGGAAAATTAATCGGATGCTTTCAAGTTTGAATCTGAATATAAGTAATCTTGCTTTAGTGAAGAGGGATTGACCACATGGTCTTTTGAGGCCCTCCCTAGGGGCATCATCTTCTAATTCCATAATAAACTTACATCTATTATTCGTTATTTTGTAACACCTGGGAGACTAACTAATAGAACAGGATGTCTGTTGTGAGAGATTTAGTTTGTGTTAATTGGACTTATAACTATATCCACCTGCAGAAATATTCTCTGATGTGAAAAATAGAAATCGTTACCATATTTTAATTGTTAATAGTATTTTTTCTCCCAAAATGTTGTTTTATGCTTTGTAATATGCAGCTCTAATTTCCTTTTGTACTTCTATATCTTTTGCAAAATCATGTTAATGTCAAAAGGTATTAATTGACCTAAAGGTAAGAGAAGAGAAAATAAATACAAATTTTAACCTGCAATTTAAGTCAACCATTCATCATTTTGAAAAACAAAATTTTCAGTTTACATCAATTATTTCCTATCTTAATTTTGAATTGTGTTTAAAATTAATCTCAATAAAATAAATTCATATTTCGTTACACGGAATCTAATTACCTGTTACATATATTGTAGATAATTACATTTTCTTATACAACAGTTTTACTATGTCCTACTGTAAATGACACAAAAATATTTGTAGTTTGTTTATTTTTGATGCATTAACTACTCACTGATGAATAGGTAAATTATTTAAAAAATAATACCCTCACGAGTATACACTATTTCAATTTACTAGTAAACCATACTGGAAATCATTAATAGACTAGGATAGAATGTATTCTTTAAAATATAAGTATTTTCTTAAAACAATACAAAATTATTCAAGAAGAGTACTGTGAAGAAAACACTGGTTTGACTTTAAAGCATACTAAGTTGCCCATTTTAAACAAACATGAAAGAACACGACATTAAGTAAGCTCCATTTAGTGTTTTATTAGACTGTGGAGGACAGACTACTGGCAGAGGCAGAAGGTATGTTGTTATAGGTGAGAGAACAAACTCCCTGATAGCACAGTTTTGTCACTGTTACCCATCACACTCTATCCACAGCTTATGTTAAATGAATGACTAAAATGTTCCCTTGGGAACACTCTGAACATTGCAAGCTTCCTTGGCAACCAAAAGTGCCTACAGACAGCCCTGCCTATCACATTTTATAGTCTTCCTCTTTTCATATCATCTTGTCACTCTGAAGCCCCAGTGTAGTGTTTTTCCTACAGGGGCATTTTGCAGTTCACAGATAATATAGGGTATTTTGCAATCCACTGCTGTCTTCTACCTCCCATTCCTGTCTTCTGGAATGTTTCCATTCACAGACTTTGTATTAAATCTTCCTACTAATGTAATAAATATTATAGAAATGGAAAGGAGGAATTTTGTCCTTGTTCTTTGGTTTTGTTATTGATGGGAAAGGCTAAGGACTTGTTCTGTATAAGTGCCTAACTGCCATTTTGTCCTTTTAAAACCTTCAAAACTATTCAGACCTTTTGATGCTTGACCTGGTGGATGGCCTTATAATCCAGAACTTCGAAGATATTAATTTTGTTGAGAGTTAATTGCATAAATATCTTTGAGTAGCTGGCTATCACTGCAAATATTTGTATTAGCAAGACTACCTGGAGGTTTAAAATGTCTGAGGATCTAGTACCTGAGAATTCTTACTCTTATGCTGAGTCCTAGCTCAGCCTCTGTCTAAGCCCTTCTGAGTTCCTCAGACTTTGTCTTTATTTTTTTGCCTAATCTAGGGCACATTTCAATAAATCAACCTGCATGGAAAAAAAATTGGAATGATATTTTAGTAGAGGTAGTACTAATTATGTTAAATACAGCATGGGAATTAAAAAGAACCAGTGTCGTGGTTTAACCTGGCAGGCAGCCAAACCCCATGCAGCCTCTCGCTCACTCCCCGCCCCCCAGTGGGACGGGGAGAGAATCGGAAGGGTAAGAGTGAGAAAAACTCGTGGGTTGAGATAAAGACAGTTTAATAGAACAGAAAAAGGGAAAATAATAATTAATAATAATAATGATAATGATAGAATATACAAAATGAGTGATGCACAATGCAATTGCTCACCACCCACGCTGACCGATAACCAAGCAGCGATCGCTACTTCCTGGAACAGACCTACCATTCATATACTGAGCATGACATCACATGGTATGGAATACCCCGTTGGCCAGCTGGGCCAGCTGTCCTGGCTATGCTCCCTCCCAGCCTCTGCTTGGTAGCATGGAAGCTGTCCTTGACAGGGTACTTAGCAACAACTAAAACCATCAGTGTGTTAACATTCTTCTCATACTAAATCCAAAACACAGCACTAGGAAGAAATTTAACTCTATCCCAGCCGAAACCAGGAAAACCAGATATACCTTTCATAAGCAGTGACAGCAGCACTTATTGTCAGTTACATGGATACTCTGCATTGAGTCTTTTTAAGTCTCCTCTGTGAAGTTTTTCCAATTTTTACAAAACATAAATGTTAATGATGATGTAGTCTTTTTCTTTGAAGAAATGAAAGAGTTTGGGAAAGTTTTTGTTGGACTTTATCATGGGACATGAAAACCTTGATTGTGCATTCAGCTTCAAGAGTTGAGGTTCTTTGTGAGAATCCACTCTGGAGAAGGTGGCTCAGGTGCCTCTGGATATTATGGGAGCTCTGGAAAGTTCTCTGACTACTGGATTGTGTAAATCCCTTTCTTTAGATATCTAGCTTGCTTTACTCAATCTCTGACTCAGAACGGTTGTTTCTAACAGTTTTTGACTCACATAACTTTTAAGTGTTCTTCTAGGCATGTAGTTTCCTTTAAAATCTAGTTTTAATTATTTGCGATTATTTTGAATATTCTTCAGACAGCATATTTTTGTTCTGATGTACCACTCCATAGTTATAATTAGTAATTACTTTCTTTTTTATTGAGGGTAATGGTACTTGCATTATGATCTGAAAGGGTTCAACTAAAGCTTACGTACCAATCAATGGGCTTAAAAAAGGAGTGAGAACATTTAGGGAATTGTATTTTCCTTTTGTTTTATGTATCAGGTGTATGAGGAGCTGTATGTTGTGTTATGTTCATGCAAAATTGTCTAAGTTACATTTTTTAACAGAATGTAATATATAAAGTGTTTTTTTGCCTGAAACGTTGTTTTTAAATTTCAGCCTGAAGTAAAACTTTTGACCTGATTTATAAATATCTGAAAATAAAACTAATATGATACATGAAAATAGTGACAGATCATCAACTACAAGCACACCAGGGAACATTGCAAAAATAGATCTTGATATGTTTTCCTACAAGAATGTATTCCTCCTGCTCTCTGCAAAGGAAAAGAATGTTCTTGTTTCTATTCAGTGCTGAAATTGCAACATTAAAATATTTGAACATGTGAATGGCCTCTTGAACACACTTTTTTGTGAATGATCTATGTAGCAGATGGTAAAACACCTAGATTGTCTCTGAATTAAATATGTAGGTTCTGTTTCCATTGAAGTCAGTGACAAATCATTGTTTTTACTCTTGGGTCTGTTCTTTTAGTAGAAAGCTAACAGTATGAGATGTTAATTTAAAAAAAAATGTTCCTTACTAACAGGACTATGAGTAGGATTTGGGGAAGTGCATGGACACTATTTTTTCCCACTGAAAAAAGTTCATATTAAATCAAGATTCTTTGCTGCTTTGAAAAGCTTTTCATCAGACTGTTTGAAACAGCAAAACATGTTAAAAGCACTTATAGTTGCAACTGTATTTGATACTTATGTAGATATATCACTATTTGTGTGTGTGTATATTTACTCTGTGCTTGTTCATTTATGTACACATCATATTTATAGAAGAGGTATAAATACATCATTTCGTATATGTTTTATACTTAATGTGTGTGCATATATGGAGAGTCTGTATGTATATGAAATAGCTAACTACAGGAAATTCTGTATAGGCAAGTGCTTTACTTACTGTGATAATTCTGGTTTTCTTATTATGATAATGCTTGTATTTAAAACAATGAGATTAATTTTCTTAGGTATAATTAAGTTTCAATTTGATGTGAAATGATTATATTTGTGTAGATATGTATATGCTTATTGACAGACTTCCATACATGTAAATCTGTGTAGCTTTATTTCTTACACTTAGGGTCATCTGAGGATTTTGTCCTATTAATATAATCTGCCTATGTACTACACACTAGGCATTTAACACAATACCATTATACACAAGAATAGTCATTAAAAAATACTGGTAAATGGTCTTCTTTTCTAGCATTCTTTGCCTTATATTATCAGCAATAATAACGTCATTGGAAGTTAGCCTTACCATGCAAACATTTCCCTATTTCTCAGCAACAGTCAGACTCTACGTCTTACCTTCTTCAGAAAATGGAAACTGCCAGTAAAAATCAAAAAACACCAAATCCAACCCCTCAAAGCTTTCACTTTTACTAAATTTGTCAATGCACACATGGTATCCTAGTTTTGTATACATTTTATGTCATTGTTTGTGTCCACTTATACTAGCTTAAATTACTGTATATAAGGTAACAGTTTTGTCATTAATGACCATGATCCTTATCTGGCCTTTGGACTCTAAGAGTAATTCCACTGTTCCTGAGTAAGCAAACTTTTTCAAAACTTTACTGTTTTCTAGGCATTAAACAGTAGGAGTGTAAAAGAAATTACTGGGATCATTAGATAATGTGTAACTTTGAAAAGAATATTTTGATTTCCAAATATTTTTCACTTCTGCAATCTTATTTTCTGGAAGGTATACACAGTCATTAAAATGTGATGAAATCACATTTTATAGAAAATTGATTAAGTCACTTGTCCTTAGAAGTGAAATGACTAAATAGATCATCCCTCTCTGGATAATATGAAGTTTCTTTCTTTTAATTCAGAAATTACTGATGTATAAATATTACTTCATTGTTCCCTTTTCTCTGTATCTATGTTGAATGCAGCATCAATTTACAGGAATTCCAATTTCCCCTTTGTCTGTTAAGGAAGTAGACAGAAAAAACAGATGTAGAACTGCATACATCCACAATTCACAAAATGATGTCAACAGGGTTATCGTGGAAGCTGTTAAAATAATATTTCATATATTTACTGAATGTGATTTTTGCAAAATTCTTGCAATTTAAAGAATTGCAGTTTACCTTTTTTTTTTTTTTTTAAAATTCAGTTAGAGTTGAAGATGGTAAGAACGGAGTTCAAACTAAAGAATTTTATAGACATAGGACTATAGAAGTAAAATATATCCTGGGTCATTTGGTTTGGCCCTTTCATCATTTTGTACTACTACCACATAACATTATTTTCATAAGGTGCTTGAACTAAAGATGACCTAGTTTTATTTATGTATTTATTTATTTATGCATTTATTAATTCATCCTCATACTAGAAAGTTTTTTCAGAATGTTTGAGAATTTTTTATAATTTCTTATCTCTGTTCCTAAAAACTTCATTTTATAGAATCATAGAATCATAGAA
>NW_009227744.1:12568-17778 GCF_000690835.1 Fulmarus glacialis | reverse complement strand
ACCACCCACGGGCGGTCATATTTGGATATCAAGATTTGGTAAGTCCTACGCAGTGAAGACAAGACTCACGCAGTCTCCGAGACTGCAAGTTCAGAAACAGCACTTTCCTTCACCTTTTTTTTTATGTTTATTTTTAATTGCTTGTTCCTCTTTCTGCCCTTTGCATATTCTCCCCTCGCCTACACCCACTGCACAACCCGGCTCAGGTTTCTCTGGACAACTCTGACCACAGCAATCCACATCGACTGGTCATCCCATCACATTTCTTTGTCCCAGCTGGGGAGCACCAGCCACCCTGGGGACACCAAGTCCAGCTTTGCCCAGGATGCTGGCGCAGTGGTACATTGCACCCGTGATGTGCACCCGTGTCCCATCTCCCTACCACCAATAGCCCAACTCAACGTTAAACCCGCAGAAGCGCAGCCAATGCTCCCCAGGGAGCGCAGGAGAGCGTGAGAAGGACTCGGAGAGGGAGAACAGGGATGGGAAGGAGTATTTCTTGCTCTTCTGCCCCACGAAGACACCTCCTGCCCTCTTCCTACCTTCAGAACCACGGCTCCGGAGCGGGCTCAGCCCACGCCACCAGCCACGCCGTCCTAACGAAGCTCAGCGCTATAATTACTCCTTTTCTTTGTGGTTTGCTCTGAACTGCCGAGCTCTCGGCGATTGCCCTTCTCCTCCGACCGGCCTCTTCCTGCACAACACGCTCTCCTGCATACCTTCGGCAGCGGGACAAGGGGTTAAGGGCAAGGCAGCTGAGTCCCGGCAGCTGGGGGAAGGCGAGTCCCAGCACAGGGCTGAGGGCAGCTGGAGGCAGCTGCCTGCATCCCCTGCTCAGCTGTTCGCTCTGGAAAGCCACCGAGCAACGGGATTGAGGGGCATCCAGTGCCACCGGAGCATCTCTTGGGTGCCCCAAACCCCGGGAGCAGCGAGAGGGAGCAGGACTTCACGCTGCGTGTTGCCTCTGCTGCAGGCATCAGGGAGCCAACGTTTTCACTTGGGGGGTTGTGGTGGGGCCAGAGCTGCAGTGGAGCTGGCGAGTGTTGGCAACATGCCGGCACCCATCGACAGGGCTCCCTGAGGGTCCCTGCGCAACCTCCCCAACACTCCTCCATGTGCTTACACTGGCAACAAGGAGAGATGCCATCCACCCGCCCAGCATCCCAGGGTGGGTGCCGTGGACCACGGGGAGGAGCGCCCTGAAACGGGATCCTGCGCGAGAGCAGCCCGGGGCAACCTTGAGTCACGGTGACAGAGGAGGTTGGAGATGACCAGGAAGGGGACACGGGCTCTGGCAGCAACTCTGGGCTGTACATCCGTGCTGACATGGAGGAAGAAGGAGCCGGAGCCCTCCGTACCCTTTCTACTTTGTCTCCTGGCTCTTCTTGGAGGCATTTAGACTGAAAGCCCCTTTTGTACCAGCACCAAGGGCTGGCTCGCTCTGCAAGGCAGACCCCAGACAGCTGGGCTCTTGGGTAAAACTCATCCCCAGCAGCTGTCCTGGGCTTCTGGAGGCCTTTTTGATGCAAAGGGCCCTCCCTCTCCCCCCCAGGCAGCTGGGGGATTCAGCAGCTCAGATGGTCTTCTGCTCTTAAAGCGCCCAACCACCCGCAGTTCAGAGCTGGGGAAGAAGCTCAGAGCAGCCCAAAGCAGCAGGGTGAGGCCAAGCACCCACCCACCCACGGGAGAAGATGGGTACCACGCACATGGCGTCTGGGGACAGAGACCCCATAAGGGAGACCCAGACTGAACCCCATCACTGGGCTGGGTCTTAGAGCTCAGCCATGCCCAGCTGGAGTTGGACTAACCTGCTCCCAGAAAAACCCAGCTCAGAAAAGCCACACCTAAGCCATACACATGCACAGTGAGAGAAACCCACTCAAGTCTTACAGGTTCGATATCAGCTCCGCCACTGACTCCAGATTTGATTTTAGACCACGCACACACACCGAAACCTGGCCTCTCCGCAGACCCCGTTACTGCCCTGTGACCAGGGAGAGGAGATGGAGCAGGAGCAGGGGACCATCCCATGGCAGGGCGAGACAAGGGCGCGTGGTCCAGCTCCGGGGCCAGGCAGGGACGCCATCCCACAACACCCGGGTGGGGTGGGGAGGTGGTGCCCTCCGACCGACCGCTGCATCCCTCGCAGGAGAGAGCTCGTGGGTGATGGGGAACGGAAAAATAATTGACAGGCCAGAAGAGGAAAAAAAGATAAAATCTCCAAAACATTAGGGAGAAAAAATGACGGCTGGCGGGGGAGGGAAGCTGGCTTTAATATGGGATTAATCGAAAACAAGATAGAGCTAATATAAGCCAGGGCTCCAGTTTAATAGTGGCTGTGGTCCATGATGTTATTAGACTTTGGCTCCAAGGCCAAAAAAACCCTGACTCCTGCTAATGAAGAGGCGGTTTCTGCCCCACAACCATAAGCAACAACACTAAACAATGAGCCATCACAACAACGCTTCCACAACCACCGCCTCTCCAGCACCTCAGAGGCTTTTCTAGATGCTGCACAGGCGGGCGGGTCCACACACGGGGCCTGAGCTGGCAGAATTGTCGTTTTCTGCAAGCACCCAGGCTTTTGGCATTTTCTTTTTTAGTTCCTTATAGGCCTGACAGCATTTTTATATTTAGATATCAATCTATTTATTGATAGATAAATATCTATCTATCTATCTATCCTGGCTCTTTCAGCCAGGATAAACCCAAGGATAACAGCCAAGTATGTGGACACATCTGAGCACAGATCCAAGACCAGCCTCGAAGGCATCACCACCGGAGCCGAAGGAGCAGCACACAGCACTCGGCCTCCCCGGGCGGGCTCTGAGCCCGCAGCAAGGGACGAAGGCAGGTATCAGCCGGCGTCTCACCCAAGCAGCTGCCCGGAGCTGTACTCACCTTCTTCTCTCTTCGGTGGGCTCTCCATCAGCACCGGCTGCGGCTTTGGCTCTGCCTGGGGAGGCTGGGTGGCCAGGGGAGGCTCCGAGCCCTCCACTTGCCGCGCCGGTGGGGCTGGGACCTCGGCAGCCTTCGCTACCTGAATTTCCACGCGCTTGGTGGCCGTGTCGGGCACGGGAGCGTTGGCCATCTCGGCTCTCCGCTGGGGCATCTCGGGGATCTTTGATGCCGGCGCCTCCACCCTCCGGAGACCCGGCTCCTGGGGCTTGCCGAGGGTGATCTCAGTCCTCCTTGGGGTGGGCTCCGGGGGTTTGTGCCCCAGGACATCTGCTCTTTTGAGGCCAAACCTTGACAACCCTGAGGTGGAGTTCTCCACCTGCTTGGATGAGATGTCAATGGAGATTTCTGTTCTTCTGGACACCGGCTCGGGCAGTTTGGGTCCAGAGAGCTCCACTCTCCTTAGAGAGGGCTTGGGTGATCTCTGGCCTGTGGGGTCCGCATGTCGAGCGGATGGCTCTGAATTCCTGGCGCCAAGTTCCTGAAACTTCTGTGTGGAGCTGGACACGGTGGACCTGAGGAGGGGGTTCGGGGTCCGCCTTTGTGGGGTGGAGGAATTTGAAGACTGATCTACCTCCTCGACCTCAAAAGATCTTTTCAGAGCTGAAAAACATGAAAAGGAGTTCAGAATTTAGTTACCATCCACCTGAGCGTCTCAAGAAAGGCTTCCAGACACTGCCCGGGGCTTGTAACCCCACTCCTGCTCCTCCACCTGCGGGTTCATAATCCCATTTCAAGCAGGTGGGGACTGAGGGCCAGGCTCTGCCTCTTCAGACCAGTTACGAACCCAGTAACAAAACTGGAACCAGAGTCAGGAAATCCAACCCCAGAGTAGAAACCACCCCCGAGCTGCCCTCCATCCCACCCGCGCCCCACGCGTGCCCGGAGGGGAGCGGAGGTCCCCACTGCGGCACGGCAGAGCAGAGCAGGGCCCAGGACTCAGTGGCAGCCAACAACCCGGCTCCCAACACCTCCCTTTTCCCCTCGCATCTGAAGGATGAGCAGATAAACACAGGCTTCCCGGTGAGCGCTGCCAGCGAAATCCAAGTCAGGAACGTGAAAAGAATCCCAGGAGAGCATCAAATCCACATAAACGCAGCAACAAAAACAAAGGTGGCAGCCACAGAAGCTCATATCCTTGAAAACAATCCTAGAGATCACCCAGGCCAAAGACTGAAGTGCTTTCAAAACACTGACATGAGACCCCGATGCACCGAAGGGGCCAACTGGGAGGCCTTAGGGGCATCCTAAAACCTGAACATCATCATCCCTATTTTACCGACAGGGAAGTCAGGAGGCAAAGAGAGACGGATGCAACATCAGATTGGATGTTCCGATTTATGCGTGAAGAGGCAGCAGAGTCCCTTCTTCATCAAGCCCCAGCATCGTGCAGGATCTGCCCCCACGCTCCCAGCTGCGGTAGAGCAGACGCACTCAGACAAGTGCCCGTCACTCGGCTCTGCCCGTCACACAGGTCCCCCTCAGCACGCAGGGCTCCCCGGTCAGGCAGGCTACGCAAGAATGAGACCCCCAAGCCCCCCAAGCCAGGACCGTGTCTAAGAAAACCTGACGGATGCAGGTGTCAGACCCCTCAGCTCAGGGGCACAAAGCATCGCCAAAGGAAGACTCCATCTGCAGAGTGATGCTCCCGTCCCAGCTGTGGGACCATGTCCTGGCTCACACCTGGCCGGCCACATGTCCCCCACGCAGCCCTTCCCACCCCGCTCCAGGCAGACCCTGCTCGAGCAGTAGAAGCCCTCAAGGCCATCAGCCCTCCTGCTCTGCGCAGGAGCCAGCCGGGTGGAAACGAAGGGCTGAACTTCATGGGAAGGGGGGAAACGCAGAGAACCGCTGCTGGATCCCATCCAGACGCCACGGGCTGCCCAGACCCCCGTGCCCCCCAGCACCCAGCCAGGCGCGGGGTCGGGACAGGATGAGGCACGGCCCCGGGGTCCCAAAGCAGCCCCCGTGAAGCAAGGCTGAGCCAGCGTGGTGACAGCCTCAGCGTGGGGCGGCTACGCTGCTAACGACCAGCACAAGCATCGGTAATGAGTCCACCCATCCTTTACATCAACAGGACAGTATCAGCAAGATTTTGCCTTTAAAAACTTGGGCTTGAGATCACACAGGACGCCAGGAGCGGGGGGAAAGACTGGAGCACAGCCTTCCCTCTTCCAGGGTTGTCCATCCACCCCTGGAGCAGAGCTGGAGAAGAGCCACCATGCGGGAAGCACCTCCTCTGCTCCACAGGG
>NW_009227744.1:9782-12317 GCF_000690835.1 Fulmarus glacialis | reverse complement strand
CAAAGGTGCTGGCGAGGAAAGCAAGACCACCCTCGGAGCTGGGGCTGACATGTCAGACAAGCCACAAAACAGGGAAGCACACGGGGTTAAAGTGTTAGGATACAGGCTTTGGGCTGCTTTCCCTTTTGGGGGGGAATCCCCAAAAACTGCTAAATATGAACGCCAGGCTGCAAAACCAGCCAGCACGGGCACTGCAGAGGCTGGGACCCGGACCCTCCCCAGGGTGCTCTGTGTTAGTGACCCTGCACGAGCCCCTCCTGGGAGCCCCTCCGTGCTCGGGGACAGACAGACATGGGCACGGACACACACCCACGTCCCCCAGCTCTGGTTCAGACCCTGGCACGGGAACTGCTGGGAAGTCACAGCTCCCAGTGAGGGGGTCCCGGCTGGCGTGGGCAGGGAAGGACGCACGGGGCAATTCACCCTCAATATTAACTAGATGGAAACGGCACCGCGGCCGCTTTATGGCTACGAAGCAAGGAAAGCACCAAAGCACAACACACAAAACCCAGGAAGGGCCCCATGAAGTGCACTTAGTGACAAAATGGTCTGTCCTGCATCTCAAAAATATTCAGGCATTGGTAGAAGGAGGGAGGGAGGCGGTAAAGAAAAATAAAGATGTTTTTCCTCCACTTTATCTGCTCTGTTCTCTGAATCCCGCGGAGCCCTCCCAGCCATGTCACCACTCGCTTGCAGAGGCGAGATGCTCTCTGCGGCAATCCCTGCCCTGGACCGTGCTTGGCACATCTCGTGCACTGCAGGTCTGCATCTCAGTCTTAGTTAGCAGCACCCCCAGAACAACTCACTAAACAAAGGTCCCACGCCTGAGAGCTGTTCCAACGTGTTCAAAGCTCTCAGGTCTCCAAAACTGAGCTGGAGCTCAGACTCTCCAGCACAGACTTGTCTATTGCTTTCCTTCTCCATCACACCCTTAATCCAGAAAAGAACATTTTAGCTATTTTTTCCAAAATTCCCAAGTTTAAAACAATGCACCAGTCAAGCCCAGTTTGCATTTTGCAGGAAAACAAAGGGAGCGGAAGGGACGACCCGACGGGGAGCCTTTCCCCGGCCTCGAGCAAAGCTGGGGGGGCAAGAGCAGCGGAGGACACAGCCCGGCCAGGCGCTGCTAGCTCCCTGATGGATGGGATCTCAGTTTTGTCCACGTCAGGCTTTAAAACCTGCTCGTCACTCCTCCAGCCAGCCAGCTCAGCCTCATTTTATTCCCTTCAACAAAGCCGCCTAATAACCTCATGACAGATGTGTCTGGAGGAACAGTTTGAAAGTAAATGCTCTCAAGGAACCCGATAGCAAAGGAAACGCTGGCGAGCATCTTTCCTTAACGAACATCCCTCTGGAAATTTCTCAATACCAAGTGGTTTGGGGATTTCTTTTTGACCCGATAACGAGCTTTGGATACAAATGGCCCTGCTGACCTCAAGGGTTCATTGCATAAGCCACCTCCATCATCTCAGCTCCTTTCAGTCCCCCTGCCACTTGCTACTGCCAAAAGAAACAGTGGCATCAGTGACCGGGTGGTGGGTCACTCGATGGCAATGCTGGAGCTGCTGCACGTGGTCCTTTCCTTTGACCTCAAACCTCTCAAAGTGCCCCAAGCCCCGGGTAAACCTGCCCAATGCCACCAGCACGGTCTTTCTGGAGCACAGCCATCCCCTGCCCTTATTGAAGGGCTGGACTGAATGTAACACCCAAAAATGGCTTTTCTCCAGGTATTTCTGGGCCCTGCTGCAAAAAGGAGAAAAAGGTCAAAGTCCAGACACAAAGCAGTTCAAAAAGCCTAAGGAAAAGCTGTGAAACCACGATTACGGCCGCAGGAGACTCGAGCCATCCCAATAATGCCTCCCATGCCGGCGCTGTGGTCCCGATGGGCAGTAAGGGGGTACCGAGGGGCTGGGCAAGGAACCGTCACCCCAAGGGAGGGTTGGAAATGGCTCAGCACAGTTTATGACAGCAAAATCAAGAGGACCCCCAGTTCCCAGTGGCATTCCCTCCCCAACGGTGTCACTGATTTGCCTGGGGACAACCCAAGAGCTTTCCCACCGTGGCTCTTTGTGGGATGGGATGTCCATTTTATGCCTCTGATTGCACGTGGATTTTGGTACCCAGCTTGTCCTGCTGGCACATTTGGCCACTGCCCTGAATCCAGCGTGGTCTGGAGAAGGTCAAACATCCCTTGTTGTTTGATGGAGAAGGCACGAGAAAGGAGAGGAACTGTGACCCACAGGGTTTGTGTTTCCACCTCTGAGACTGAGACCCGCTGCCATGAACACGATCCTCAGGGATGCCACCTTCAGCAATGGTGGCCCCCGGTGGGACCGAGCACAGCTGCAGCTCCCCTGCTCAGCATCGCCTCTCTCCTGCTCCTTGCACAGAGGAGAGAGAAGGACCTCAGGAAGCAAACCAACTCTCAAAAAAAAGAGAAAAAGCTTAAAAATAGCCTGTCCTGCCCAGAGCCAAGAAAGGAAAGTAAACAGCCTCTGCTCCAGATGACGCTCCTCCCGGCTTCCTGCGGGGCAG
>NW_009227744.1:6144-9762 GCF_000690835.1 Fulmarus glacialis | reverse complement strand
AAACAACAGGAGCCGAGGCAGGGCAGCGCTGCGGGGCCCCGCACCCCGCTCCCACCCGCGCGGTGCCGGGCTCCCACGCCAGCAGTCGGGCTAATGCTCCGGGTCCCTGTGGGGCTCCAGGTCCACATGTCCCTGACACTCTGGGCCAAGGCGTCCCTGCCCCAAGCAGGGTCTGGGATGGCCACGCTGCGGGGTTATCCCCACTGTGATATTTTCCAGGGGATTTTCGGTGCTAGCAGGGCTTCCCCAGCCTCACCAGCAGCATCCGATCCGCTGGCCGGTGTCGCGGGCAGCTGGCAGGGACAGGGGCGGAGGTGCCGAGCATCGCCCTTCCTTCTCTTCCTCTGGAGGTGCGTGAGCCATGGGGCGCGAGCACAAAACGGCGTTACCACCGACACATGCTTCCTTTTAACCAATTCCAAACTAATTCAGGCAGCTCTGGCTCAATCCACAGTTGCTGAAGACAGCGGCTCCCCTCCCCCAGCAGGGAAAGCCCAAAATCCCCTAAATGAGATTGCCAAGCGCTTCCTTCCAGACGCAACCTCTGCCCCTGCCAGCCTCGGCCCACAGCCATCGTGCCTGGGCTGGGAACCGTGCGCTGCAGTGTCCCTTTGAGGACCAGACCTTTGCAAACCTCTCGAGGTAGCGGCGTTTTGCTCAGCATCACGCAGCCGTAGCTCTGCAGGGCCAGCTTTAAAAAAAAATACCAGTATTCATCCTGGCAGATGAGGGAGGCACGGGCTTTCCGAGATGGCACCCGCTGCAGGCAGCTCTGCTGGCTGCGCACAACGGCGGCAGCTCCTGCAAACCCGCAGTCTTGACCCAAACATGGTCCCTGCCAGCCAGGTGCTTTGGGACAAGGAATGCATGCCTTCGTCCCCGTCTCGAATGCTCCCCAAGCAAGCACAGGGCCCAAGAAGTGGCAAAATATTTATGCATATTTCTATCTTGTGCTGCGGTGGTGGGGATGTCTGCTCAGCGCGTCCTCCCGGTCACCCCACGGCCAGGCACCAGCAGGTCACACGCGACCAGTTAAAGCTGCTCTTTAGGGATCTTGCAAATTGGGAAGAGGGGGCAGAGGTCTGGTTCAAATCCCAGTAGCTCATATGACAGCCAAGATTTTTCCAGAGAAGTCACAAGCAAGTGGCGTGGCCGGGACCTCATATCTACACGCTCCTCTTCCAGAAGGGAAGTCCCTCCTTGGGGGGTCCCAGCCAAGCCAAGGGTGCCCAGATGCCGTGAAGGGCTCTGGCTCCTGCCCAAGGGCTCCGCATCTCCTGGTGGGAAGCCCCAGCTTACACGGTACATCATCCACCGCGGCTCACCCTGCTCCGCAGTCCGGCTCGGGGCACCCTTTTTAAACAGAATACCCCAAGTAACAGTCGAGGGGATGCTTTATACAAGGAAACCTCTATGCACAGAGCTCGAGAGGAGACCAAAATAAACAGCGAGGGATGCTGGCTCCTCCGGGACCTGCTTCACAACTGGAGCCTCCGGCTCTGCCATGGCCGCAGCGCCCAACTGCTTCCCATTAAACATCCTCTGCCCCTCACGTGGTCTCTGTAACCCAGGGGTTACGTTTGCTTGCTTGCTTAAGCACGGAAAGCTTTTCTTGGGTTTTTCGACACATAAGAGCCTTATGGGACTAGGGCAGGCAGGCGCCCCGTTATTTCACACGATACAATGGTACCGTTTGAGAGCGCTGACTTTCTCTAAACTGCTACCAGATGGTCACCTCCTGTTCCCGGGGAGGAAGAGGGGGAGGCTGCAGGTCTCATCTTTCACAGAGCCCTTGGAAACCCAACACAGCATTAACCGCTCACGGCCCTTAAAGCTTCCCAGAGCCCTGTCACCAGGCAGCAGGATGCTCACGGCGGTTTTCTGGCCCAACTCTAGCGCAAAGAGCGTGTTCGCCCACGTTACCACGGGGCCACCTGGGTTTGGCTTATCCGAACCCACCGTCCGTGATGCTGTTGAATAGCTGCCGCCATCCGTAACAGAGGTGGATGCATTTCAGTGAACTAAAGGCTCAGTTACAGGGACAAGCAGGATATTCTTCACGTATCTATAGGGTCTATATACACTGTATATTAAACCTAAAGGTCCCGCAGCAGAAGGGGAAGGGAACTGCAACCCTGCTGTCGGGCCAGAGCAGGATACCTCTGTCCCATCCTCAACAATAAGGTGCTCCCAACTGCACCGAGCCCCTCAGTGGGCTCAAAAACAGGGGGCTGAGACGGGAAATTCACGGGCAGTGCGGGCAGCAAGCGGTGCTACACACGCTGGGGGGGCTTTGTGAGTGCACCAACAGCTTCAAAATGGCACAAGAAATTCAGATCCCCTCTTACATCTGGGGAAAAGAAGGCAGGAAACTTTAAAAGCACCTTTCCCGAAGCTACCAGTCATTCAAAGTAGGAGAAAAGTCAGGGTTGCTGGATGCCCTTGCGCCAAAGAGGTTTCACACCTTTCCTTTACCAATAAACCAACCTTGTTGCAATACGTACATATAAACACATATATAAAAATATATATATGATGACAATCTGCTGTTGCAGCATGACTCTCACGTTATCCTGGATCAGGTTATGAATGGTTCATGCACAAATAAATCCTTTTTCTGACTTTAGAAACAGCATTCAAAATAAATTGCAATAGCTTGCACGGTCTGACACATAAATCGCGTGTAGAAGATAACGCTGGCAACATGCTGCCAATATACAGTGCCTTCCTGAGCTCTGCAAACGGTACCAAGAGCTGAGTTAGGAAGCAAATTTGGGGATAAATGCAAGTTCAGGGCTCTGACATTAACCAAAGCTTTTCAAGCAGCATTTCACTCACATGCAGTAAGCTAAAAAGACAGCCTGAGACCGAGGTAGCAAACCCCTCATTTATCAGAAATGAACATGCAAAAGCAAAGACAGGACTAAGAATAGAAAAAAATAAAAGCCACACACAGATTAATTCAAAATCCCAGCTTTCCATCCCTATAATGCAGTTCTAGAAAGGTTTTAGCTTTGACTCTCCATTACACTTTGGTTTATATAACCATTAACCCTCAGCAAAATGCTTCCAGATCAGACCAGTATATTTTACATCCCTTATATTCATTTCATACTTGTACAGAAAATTACATAAAATACAGGGTATCCAGCCCGGCAGATTGCATTACTGGCTCTGCCACAGGCTCTCTGCAGCTTTTGCCTCCAGTCTGTGCTCCAGTTTCCTTTCATAAGGGGAGGAGAACGGAGAGAAATAAATCTTCTGCAGATTTGGTTTGGTTCACTAATATTTCTAAAATGCCTTAAAATTATTACCCAGAAGGCAAAAGTATGATGCAGATGGTCTTGCAGACCCCAGATCACCCCGTGCTACCGGCTTCGGTGCTGTTACCGCAGCGGGCGCAGGAAGCTGTAAGCACCCAGACGCCATCCCCATGAGTCACGACTCCCAACGCCCACGCAGGGACCAGGGACGTGGAGAGTGACTCAGGTGGGTGACCAGCCTTGGTGGCGGGGACTGGGTGATTAAATCATTAAGTCTCCTCTTGAGAAGACGCTCTGATGGGTGGTGTTGCAACATGCTGGTTAAAAGCTACAAAAAAGGGTAAATTAGTGGCTA
>NW_009227744.1:4858-6130 GCF_000690835.1 Fulmarus glacialis | reverse complement strand
AAAGAGGGGCCCCGCTAGCCCTGCCTGTGCTGCCCGCTGATTGCTGGTGCCATTGCAGCCAGCTCTGGCGTCTCTGTTGGAGGGGACACCCAGCACCGCAATGCGAGCACTTGTCCACACGTCCTGAAGGCTGGCAGAGAGCAGACCACTCCTCCTTTCTCCTCCCTCGTAAACTAAACATGCTTAAAAAAAAAAATAAAAATCCATCCTTTTCACATTTCCCCATGTCTGTACTTCCAATGACCAGAGGAAAGAAAAACCAAAGTCCCATCCCCAGTCCTCACCGTGCTCCCAAACCAGTCCAGCAGACCAATGCCAGCATGATGCTGTGTGCCGATGCCCTCACCACTAACCCCTGCCATGACTCCCAGGGCTGGGACAAGCTGGAGGGCACCCAGCTCACCAGGAGCAAGGGGCCATACAATTTTGTGATGCTTACTCAAACCGCCACCTCTACTGCTGGGAGGATGGTGGCACAGACCGATGTGGTCGTGGTGTCCCCTGCCCTGCAATCCCTGACGTCGGCAGTGCCTACGCCCAGGCAACAGGCTGGTACCCCACCCCAACTTGCCCTAACTTGGGTGCCAGCAACGGGGCATCTGCTGCAGCGCTGGGAGGAGGCAGGGGGACGGCCTGCCCTGACACCCGTGATGTCTCACCTTTCGGCATGCAAACTAGCCAAGGCCCCTGCGCGTGGGTCACCGCTCCGAAGGTGTCCCCAGGAGCCCCAAGCGCTGAGCTCCGTCCAGCAACCTCACAAAAGCAATCACAGTAAAAGCCTGAACCACAGCCATCAGGAGATAAGAGTTCTCATTAATCTGCGGGCAGCTTTTCAGAATAAGTTGAGAGTAACAATAAACCCCTTCGTTGCCCAAGGGCTACTCCTCACCAGCACCATTTGCCCAGCGGGGAAGGGAGCAAGGAGGGCTCTCCTGCACCAGCACAGCAAGCGGGTGCAAACTGCCGACCTCTCCAGGGGCAAAGCAGAGGGGTGAGAGGACCAAACGGCACCCTGCAGGTACAAAATGAGAGGTGGCCAGGACACAACCCTGGCCCCATGCCGAAGAGCATGACAGGGCAGCCCACCCCTGTCCCACAAAGAGTTCCCCTGATGGACCCTGACCCCCACCAAACAGGCACACCCTCATCAGGAACTGGACTCAGACCCATCAACTCATTTTCCAGGCTTCAAACAAGCTTAACCAGGATTTAGGGTCACTTGGCCTGTTGCCTCCATGTCCCACCTCTAATGACCAAGAAGGTGCCAGAGCT
>NW_009227744.1:2503-4809 GCF_000690835.1 Fulmarus glacialis | reverse complement strand
CCTGCGTAATGGTCCTGCAGAAAGACATTGCCTTAAATATCAAATATCAGAGTTAGAAACATTAATATCTGCAGTGATTACAGGCTCTGAAGTCTCCATTATTGTCTTTGGATTTATGACAAGTCCCAGTCCAGGCTTTTGCGGCTGCTGTCTGGGTCCTGGCTCCTGGGAAAACGGGCTGAGCAGCTCCCTGCAAGGAAGGGCTGCAAAACCGAAAAGAAACCAGCACCCAGACAGTGCGGCCACAGGACACCCAGAGGTGCCAGGACTCTCACTTAGCAGCAGGTTTGCTGGCATTTATTGGCCAAGAGATGCAGACATGGTCACTCAAATGTATTAGGCATGACTCAACGTGTTCTAGAGGTGCTTCCTACTCACTCCACTGCCATAAACCACCAACAGGCAATGAGCAAAGAGTAAAGTTGGAGAATGATCATATTTCAGGTGAGCTTCTTACTAAGGGAAAGATGCTACCAAGGTCCCAGAGACTGGAGAGTACTTGGAAGAGCCAGCATGGTGTACACGCTCCAAACCTTGACTTACCTCCAGGCACCAGCAGTACACTTGGATGGCCAAAGTAGCTGCACCGGCCCCAGTGTAAAGACTCATCCACTCCCTGTCCCTTCCCATCCAGCCACTTTTGAAAGGTTTATGATTAGTGCAACTCTGTGCTCACTTCGCCCACGACTGATCTCAAACGGACAGCAAGAGCTCACCCGTACCAGCCAACACTGGAAACCCTCCACGCTGACGCAGAGTCAAGGACACTGCTCCACGCTGCAGTGGTTGCCTGTCCCCAAGGATATGCAGCCCAGCCCTGCTTGCATAAGATGACTATAAACAACAACCTTTGGATAATTCTACATCCCTAGCCGGGGCCAGAGGCTATCCCCCAGAGCTCAGCTCACGTGGACGGAGAGATCCACGTCCTGTTCTTCCCTTTCCCACTCCCTCACAACCTTTTTATTCCCAAGGAACTAAATATACATAGGGAAAAAAACGACCCGCAACAGCAGGTCTCTGCTGCTATAACCAGGCAGATGCGATTTTTCCACTCTGTGCATGAAAGGCCAGTTCTGCAGGGGAAGATACAACTGCTGGGGAAGACACAACTCCTGCCTTCCCACAGGCACCTTCCCCTGGCTCCTGCCTCTCCCACCATGCGCCAATTCGGCAGAAAACTTCCATCCACCCCATCCTTTTGTCTCAGATTCAGAAACGTAGTTAGGAAGAGTAGAAAAGAAAGAAAACTCTCCAAAGCGCCTGTAAAGCTCGTCTTTGAGGACATCAGAGGTGACCGGCTGTCTTGGAGCAGCACGCTACATCCATCAGCTGGGAGAGGTGATGAAGAGTAACAGAAGAGACTAGTTGCAGTATAATTTTTGGGGGACAGCCCAGGAAATCCAACAATTGACATTCAGGAGCTTTGCTTCACTCCTAGAGTTGAGATGATCCGAGATATAATCTGAAAGAACTTTTTGCATTTCCTTTTCCAGGCGTTGAACCTCCACACACGTGGGACCATTAGTCACAGACCCGGTCTCCCAGCCCCCTCCCACGCATGTAAGCCCAGGCGAGCACTCACCCTGCAAACCCTTAGGCAAGGCTCAGAGGAGAGACCCTGAATCCAAGTGAGATGCTTACAAAAATACGAAGCACCTCCTCTCTCCGGGGCTTTTCACAATATTGAATTCAAGCCACATAACATTGCGACCATCCCTCTGGCACGTTCCAGCTAATATTAGCAGCAGGGCTGAGACCCAGCATCCGCAGCACGCGGGCAGCAGCTGCTCCCCACGGCAGCAGGCACGCCAGCCCCGAGCAGCCCGGAGGACGCACCACGGCCACGTGTCCCAGAGACATCCCGGGCATTTGCTCAAGTAAATTTTAAGGACGAGAGCCCATGAGATTCGGGCACGTAGAAAAGCCTATTTCTAATATGGCCCCCTCCTGAAAACAACCTGGCTGAGGTTTTTTTTGTCTTTAACAACCCTTAAAACCACAACATAACTTAGCACAACTCAGTACCTCATTGAGACAAAGTCTTTGGCTGAAATACTAGAAATACTGTGCGTCACAAGTAAATTTTAAGGACGAGAGCCCATGAGATTCGGGCACGTAGAAAAGCCTATTTCTAATATGGCCCCCTCCTGAAAACAACCTGGCTGAGGTTTTTTTTGTCTTTAACAACCCTTAAAACCACAACATAACTTAGCACAACTCAGTACCTCATTGAGACAAAGTCTTTGGCTGAAATACTAGAAATACTGTGCGTCAGGCGGTGCAAGAAGTATGTGTCTGTAGGG
>NW_009227744.1:0-2346 GCF_000690835.1 Fulmarus glacialis | reverse complement strand
CCCCGCCCCGAGGGAGCTGGGCTACGGGGAATGAGGATTAAGAACCAACAACGAAGGCTGTCTCTTGGTTTCTGCCAGAGCGAAGCTGCAAACCTGTGTCCCCCCCAGGCTCCAGCTCCGGCGGTCACACTGAACCCCCTGGCACCACCCTGCCGCTCCACGCACTTACAGCCCCGCTCGGCATTTACCATCACTCGCAGCTTGCGCCCGCTATGACATTTTGTGTTTCAACATTACAAGGAAACGAATCTGGTGTTGACTGACAGCGTTGGCAAAGGCAGAGAGCACTCAGCATCACTGCTGCCAACTCACCGTCAGCGGTTGCCAGCAAAAATGCGCCTCGGTTCCCCCTGGGACCCTGCTCGGCAGCAACCACACCCCACCGGGATGAGGGGCCGGAGCAGATCTCTTCTGTCTTACTACCTGGCAGTAGATCACGAGCACACAGTGCTTTAAATCCTTAGCAGGAAGACAAGTACCACGTTGCAGAGTTATCTTTGGGCATCATCACAACCAACCAAAGCTGTGAGCAAGAACATCCGCCCCTCTCCGCAGTCACACATCGCAGACACCAACACTCCCGCATCACCCAACCTGAACAGGATCAGGACGGTTTGGGGTTTACACAACATTAACACGCTGCACAAGCATCCCACCACCCGGGTTGATTTACTGCTACAGGTTCCCTTCCCTGCCACTCAAGGATCTGTGTCCGAGACTCCGGGGAGCTGAGCAACCCACAGCCCCCTCCGAGGCAGGGGCGAGCTTGGGAAGCGCTGCCGCAACCGCGGCTGAACCAGCCACGCTTCCGAAAACCTGCCAAAATCTATAAACCCAGGGGCAGAACTATTATGCTCTGTAAATCCTGGCAAACCACAGACCTAATTATGCTCTCCCCCATTAGAGACGAGGAAGCTCTTGCCAGTCAAGTAAGCGGGATTAGTGCCCTTCCCGCAGGACCTGCTGGCTCGGTGCGAGGTGGACACACGTACTGCTGCCTTGATGCGCACATCCCCATCGCATCATCGAGCGCAAGGAAGAACATGCTCTGCTGTGTTGTGTTTCCCTCTCACACGCTGCTTTGATTTAGAAACTAAACTGGAATTGAGGATCTTGTACTCCTTCCCCCTCCCAAAGGGCCCCTGCACCCTCCTCGGGCTCACGGAGGCTGGCAGCTCCCACACCAGCAGCCCACAGCCGAGCCTGCAGCCTTCTGCAACCCAGCAGGTACAAGAAACCTGTCCGTCCTACGCCGGGGAGGGATGCTAGGAGGAAAGCAGGGAAGAACAACCAGGGTGATTCGGGAGGGCAGGCAGCGTGTGACTGGCAAGAACAAAGAGGGCTCTGGCTGCTGGGTGATCTGGTGTTTCTGCTCCGTGGTATTTTCGGCTGATCTTTCCTGCTTGGCCACGGGCTGCCTGGGGCTGAGATACCCACCCAGCAGACACGAACACTGCATCTCCTGCCCTACAGGCTAGAAATTAATTGCTGTGTTCTTGGGAAGCTGCTATGCAACCCAGAAAACTAATTAAATTGTGAAACAGTAGCCCGGATCCCTGCTCAAGGGCAAGGCCAGACCTTTTGGTTGCAGATGCACAGAGCTTTCCCCAGCCTCTCCCTCTGCACAGGCAGGAACTATAAAGTGCTCCATGGACTGAAAAAATCGCACTGCGGAGCGGCTCGGTGCCACCGAGGAGCACACACCGCCCGAACAAGCAGCCCCAGGGCTCACAGCAGAGCCTTTATCATATCCAAGTAGGGAATTACTCATTCTTCAGAGATTTAAATGCAATTGGGGCAGGCAAGAGGAAAGGCTGTAATTACATCAGCACTGGGAGCCCTGCGGTGGGGAAGGACAGTTACAAAGGCGCCGTTGAACCCCGAGTGACAAACTGATGGTGGGTTCAGGTCACTCTTTGTGTCCCAACACTTGTTAGTCCCAATCTTCCTAAGGGACGTGACTTCCCTCAGCTTCCTGCTAAGCTCTCTGCTCCCAACTTTAGCTGAAGAAAGCCCAGGGGCTCGAAAAAGAGGACACAAATGTGGCTAAACCTTACGATGAGGGCTGCGGAGACCCCAGCTCTGCCACCCGTTTCCTGCCTGACCTGGAAGAGGAACCCTCGTGCTCTCAGCTTCCTCAGCTACCCAGCAGGAAAAACACCACCGCGCTCCTTCCCGAAGGCAAGGCTGGATTCTCCAGGAGGCGGTGAAGTCGTCTCAGCCTATAGCTACATGCGCAGCCCCTGGATAAGCTTTCACCGCGGCCCCCAGATCTCCACTATTTCTTGGGTTTTTGGTGGTTGTTTTTTTTTTTTTTTTTTTTTTTTTTTTGAAACCGCTGCATGA
>NW_009227743.1:0-2008 GCF_000690835.1 Fulmarus glacialis | reverse complement strand
AAAATGGAGGGGGGGGTGGGGGGGGGAGAGAAGAGAAACCTTTAACTTAGATATAATTCTACTTCCATTATTTTTGGTACTCCTGAGAGAAAGTCTCTTTTCAAAGAGGAAAAAAGAAAAAAGCAAAAAGAGTATTTGGAAAACTTATTACAGAACAAGGAAAAATTGTATTAAACCGTTTAAAACCCTTTTTCATTGGTAGTGGCAGAAGACGGAAGTATTTATTTCCTCTGCTCTGGTCTGTTCTTTTCTCTCTTTTTTTTTTTATACTTTGTGTTTTCCCATACTTAACCTCTGATTTTTACTGCAGTACATTTCATTGTCTATTTTTTCCACATGTTTTTATCAAAATGCTTCCTTTTTCTTTTACTGTTACATGAGAATTCCTATTCTGCTTTTGACTGTATCTTTTTGTCTGGAAAGTTATTAATTTCATGTTTTCTTTTCTTGCAATTTGGAGGATGGTCACAATCTTTTGAGATGTACTTTTGAAACTAATTTGGTGTAATCTTTTTCTCCATCTGTTGATTTCAGTGAAATACTTTAGGAAATACAGATTTATATAAAAATTGAAGACTTCTATCTACCACTTTCTTCATTTCCCTAATCTTTCAGGAATTAAGTACCCAAACTTAGATGCACTAAACTCAGACCTTCACTCCACAGGTAATACTAGGTAGTTTTCTCTTCAGCTGTCCATAACCTCTACATCAGAGGCAGAATTCATTTCTCATAGGTTTAGCCTTCTGAATTTGCTGTACTTTATGGAGCTTGAAGTACTAGGTACACTACTAAAGTAGACAATGTGAAAAATTCTATAAAGTTTATGACTTTGTTTCTTGGAGCGATCACAGTTTGGTTCCTTTTGAAGTCTTTCCAGATGAACCATACAGAAAAAGTTGGTAGAAGCAACTGCACCACAGTGACCATGTTCATTCTCCTGGGCCTCTTCAGACATACTGAGCTGCAGATCTTGTTTTTCTTCATGTTTCTCCTGATTTACACTATCACTATCATTGGGAACAGCCTTATCATCATTGTCACAGTTTACCCATCCTTTTATACACCCATGTACTTTTTTCTTAGGGTCCTCTCCTTCGTGGATATTTGTACTACTTCAGTTATTGTTCCCAAGATGTTAGTGAATTTTCTGTCACAGGACAAGAGCATTTCTTACATAGGCTGTGCTGCCCAGCTGTACTTCCTGATTTTTCTAGCAGCTGCTGAGTGCTATCTTCTTGTTGCCATGGCCTATGACCGTTACGTGGCCATTTGCAACCCCCTGAGATACACAATTATGATGAACAGAAGGGTTTGTTTTTCCCTAGTCCTGCTGTCTTTCCTCACTGGTAATGTTGTGTCAGTGGTGCAAACTGCTTGGGTGTTCACATTGCCATTTTGTGGGCCTAACAAGATTAACTATTTCTTCTGTGATATCTCACCACTTATTATACTTTTGTGCACTGAAACATCTCTGTATGAAATTCAGGCCACAACAACCACAGTATTGGTCATTTTCACCCCATTTTCTCTCATCCTTCTGTCCTACATCTTCATCATCTCCAGGATTTTGACCATGCCCTCTGCAAAGGGAAGATACAAGACCTTCTGCACCTGTTCTTCCCATCTCCTAGTAGTGATGCTGTACTACGGGAGTGGCAGCCTGATTTACCTAAGACCCAAGTTCAGCTATCCACAAGATACTAAAAAAGTGCTGGCTTTAGTTTACACAACCATAACTCCCATGTTGAATCCCATTATTTACAGCTTGAGAAATAAGGATGTGAAAAGGATCTTAAGAACAATGATAAGGAAGGTGAGGAAAAGGTAAATTTCTTACTGAAAACACAGAGAAGGGGATTCATGGGATAAATTCAGATATCAAATGTAGACACACAGAATGTTCCTGTAAAGTCTTTGTATCCATTCTATTCAGCAAAGAAAAAAACCCCAGCTGTTCCAAGGAAAATATCATATGACCTGTTTCAGGAGTGTTTCTTAGGGTGAT
>NW_009227742.1:0-8106 GCF_000690835.1 Fulmarus glacialis | reverse complement strand
TTCTATGATTCTATGATTCTATGAAGAGCAGGTTTGATAATCAAATGGATATAGCCTAAAACTTTCATCACATGAGCAGCAGGAACTTTGAAAATAGCATGGAACAACTACAAGCAGTCATTTGTTGTACATTTGTTGTATGCTGGAGCTTCCACTGCTAGCCTGAACAAGAAGGAACTTGCATCTGCCTTCTCACCCAAATGCCTTTGAGGTACTGTCAGTAATCCTCAACTTGCAACCAGCAGCAAATACATTGCTTCAAACAGAAGACACAAATAGTGGGAGGAACTATATTGCATATTCCAGAAACACCACAGCTCCAACACCATCAAAATAGCAAAGGGAACATATGAAAATAAGCAATAGTGAAGTACTTCACTTATAAAAGTCATGAAACCCCCTGCCTCCAACTTCCTCTTCAAGACCATCCAAACAAATCAACAACTCATTACCATTTAATTCTCAGCCTTGTCCTTTTGACAAAGTCTTTTTCTGTATCTACATACTGGCACATCTTCCCAATGGGAGTACACATGATTCTTCTATACTAAGTGAAAATAGACTATCTTAAGCTTTGGCACAAAGCTGGAACAGGCAACTCTAGTGATACCGACTGCGGTCACTAGAACATACAGTGCTTAAGGAAGTACCAATGTATGTACACACACACTACTGAAAACCAATCAGTGGTGGGAAGCAGTGGAGAAACCTTGCTCCAGAAAGACCCAGCAGGACATTGGAGGGGAAGAATTTGGAGGAAAACAAGCAGGAGGAAGATACAGAAGCAGTTTATCCTTTTTGAAAATGGCAAGAATTACATTTCCACACCAACATGAATCACCTGAAATGAAATCTGGCAAGCACTTTTGAGCTTTGACAGAAAAGCATACATGTGAGTTTCATCATACATTTCAAAGTCATCCCGTTTCAAAGCTCCAGTCAAATGTAAAGACAGATGTGTATGCAACTGTATATTGTAAAGGTAATCAGTAAAATTAAGAACAGCACTGACCAGCAAAAGCTGACTGCATATATTATTCCAGAACAGTTGCACCAAGATTTTCACTGGGGGGTTGGGGGTGGGGGGTGGGGGGTGAAAAAAATAGGTAAGTTCTGTCAAATTAGAGGCTTAGAAACATTTCTTGCACTTTGCAAACCCCAAATTGAAACCCCTTTTAATATAAAATTACTTAAAACATTACAAACTAAACATTTTTAGCATTATATTATTAATAGAGGTTGAACACTGTTACTGGCAGCATACAATACAACATAATATTTCTGAACACAAAGGGTCTAAGTGCTACAAGCAAACAGTGACAGAAGAGCAGATGTATTTTAATACCATAACACTGTTCTACCTGAAGATGCAACCATAACCATCCTAGTTGCTGCTACTGTTCTCCCTGTAGGGCATACCACTACCTGCTTTGAGACACTGCCATGCTCTCTCCAGCAGCAAGGCTGCCTTCAGACGTTTCCAAACTCTGTTTCCGCTTCCCACCCAAGTAGCACACCACCTCCTCAGGTGTGACCACACACTGAAAAAGGGCGAGGAGTTGTTTCATCCAGTTTACTGAGTAGCACCACAATCAACTGTGTTGGTACAACCAAGCCAGCGATAGCATATTGTGGGAATGAATCACGAAGGAGGAATACCATACGCTGATGTTGCTGCCGAAGTATAATTGGACTGCAGCACAGAGAGCAGGTTTTAAAGCTTATTCCTGCGCTTACTTCAAACCACTGAAGTACTAGAAGATGCTATGCCAGAAACCTTATTGGTGACCATCAATTCCAGAGCAAAAGTTTTTTTCCAAATGAACCCCCTATGCAACAGATCATTATTTTGATCAGTCAATAACAAGTGACATCACAGAGATGGCAGAACTAAGTCAGTTGGATACATGCAATAAAAACTCAACTATAGCAACAAAAGTCTCAAGAAGGTGATACACAAAGCCTTTTATATGCCTAATTCCTAGTTTCTAAAATAAACAAATTGCAAAGACTTGGAAACAGATCTCTCTTTAAAACACAAACCACAAGCTCCCGCAAGGGCTTACACCTCTATGCATTTCTGACCAGAGCTTTTCACAGAAAGACAGGGTATCCCAGAATTGCACCCCTACCTGCACACAGCAGGCACTGATATCTCGAGGGTCATCACACCAATATTGTAAGACAATACAGGCAGTTTCATATATTAGTAAATGACAAAGTCACGTGTACCCCATACCATCAGCAGCTAAAATAGCTTGATTCAACCTGATTTTAAATTTCTAATGAAAGTGTGTTACCCAAAGATCATTTTCTTGGGGCTTTATATAAGAGGTCATTAGAGCTTTCAATTCCGAGAACAGTAGTAAGGTAACAAAAAAGCCTGGAACATGAATGCTCTTTCACAGCATTAATATCTTCAATTACCTACGGCTTGGATTTTAGAAGAGCAACATTTGCAATAGGAAATACTCCATGCAAACATGCCAAAGCATCAGGCTAAGTATGAACTACACAAATACAATTAAAGAGCTTGTAGGCTTTTAAGTATGCTTCTCTGCAGGGCTCCTTTAGAGACAGACATTCAGCTGTCTTAGCTGAATGGAATCATGTGTGGCATATGCAATACAGAAAAATAAATACACACCAGCATACACATGATTTAGTACTGAAATACAAAATTTAGATAAATTAATTAAAAAAAAAGTAGAAAGAAGCTCCTACACTCTGGAAACCTGTATGTTGTGAGCAGGTGTAGTTTGATTAAAGATTTACATATGGAAGACAAAGGTTTCTTTAATCTAAGCCACAACCAAGCAAACAATATTACCTCCGTCAGGCCTCTTCTATTAAATCTACATATTGCTTTGTTCAAAATGTATAAAGCCTCTATTCATTTTTTTCTTGTAAACAATTTGCCTAGCAATAAAACTCTCATAAGATAGCAAGAAGGTGGCGTTCAAATTTGCATGGAAAATTCTTTTTACTTCTCAAGCATCCTTGAACTTGGCACTGCATGCTATTTGAATATAAATATATGCTGAAAAAAACCATACTCCGAAAACAAAATTACCAACAAACATTACCAAGAGCAGGAAAATTGGTTTCGCATTTGTTTGGGGTTTTTTTGGTGAGCTTCAATAGAATTTTTGGGGAAAACTTTAGGGAGAAAAACTCCACGTAGAACAGGTAACACGAACTGAAAAAGAGAAAAATACAGGTTAATGTGTCAACACATCAAAAACAAGACTTAGAATTTAGAAATAGAAAGCTGGGCACAAGCTTCAAAGCCAAGTTTAAAGGTTACTCGGCAAGAGAAAGGAGTGAATGGAAAGTCCAAAGTAGTGAGAGGTAATTCGGGTTGCTTAGTCCTGCCAGAGAAAGGACTTTTGTTACAGTTACGGTGAAAGATCGTCAGAATGTGAAGAGTTCTAGCAGTTACAGCAGAATGGGAATAATTTTCAAAGAATTAAAAAAAAAAAAAACAAACCACAAACCAGCCACCCCACAAAGAAGCGTTGTGCAAAAATACGTAGATGAGAGTTATTTCTATCTTGTCCATCACTTAGTCCTGCCAGAGAAAGGACTTTTGTTACAGTTACGGTGAAAGATCGTCAGAATGTGAAGAGTTCTAGCAGTTACAGCAGAATGGGAATAATTTTCAAAGAATTAAAAAAAAAAAAAACAAACCACAAACCAGCCACCCCACAAAGAAGCGTTGTGCAAAAATACGTAGATGAGAGTTATTTCTATCTTGTCCATCAGTGCCTTTGAATTAGAAAACTGGCATTTTTTTTGTTTGGGTTAGTTTCCTCCTCAGAAGATGCTGCAAAAGTCTGCCTTCGCTGCCTGTACACCTGGCACTTCCTTTGGAATGTGCAAGATTTCAATTGACGTGTTGAGACATCGTCTGGAAAGCTGCTCCTGTTCTAACCTAATTACATATTTTCTGGTATCATTAACATGGACAGTTTGCTCTCCTGTAATCCAGCTGGACATTTGCTGAGGAAATTCACTATTTGGATTCCACTCCTCCTCCCCACAAAGCTATCATAAGTGAAATCACAGAATAACTTCATGTTGCATCAAAATTTTTTTGTGGGAGAGAAGAAAATTCTGTATCTTCCCTTTAATACTTCTGAAGGAAAGTTCCCTGTCTGTTGAGAGAAGGGATAAAACAGTGACAGAAAACAGAGAGGAAACATGAACATGAATTCTCCTGGGGCTTTCTAGATTTATGCTTTTTATACTTCCTGCATTTCAAAAAATTCTTGGCAGAGGAACTACTTCTTAGCAGGATATATCTCTGCCCTTGCTACATTAATACCAGATGCCCCTTTGTTAGGTGGATTTTAGCTTTGATATTGCTCTTTGATAATCTCATTTTCACAGAGTTTGTCAGGTCTTCCATATCTCTCTTTCCAGTTTGGATAGGGCCCCATTTTGGCCAGAAATAAGCAGAAAATGCACTAGGAGTTCAGCCAAAATCACCTGTACTGAGCTGTGTCATTCTGTTCAGCCACCACCTTTGATCAATCCCTCCCTGTTTTGCAGGCTCAGAAGTTTGATACTGCTTTATCAGGAGCAAGCAGAAGCAGAAGTTAAGAAATCTAAACAACTTAATTGCTCATCTTTCAGTAACAAAAACTAGATCAGAGATGATTCACTCTGTCCGCCTGATACATGAAGTCAGGCGGAAACTTTCAACAATGAATTGGGTGGATAAGGCATATCCTTATCCACCCAAGTATATCCTACCATCCTCACCCATGCAGAGGAGGTTAAAAGATTTTTCATGTGTGCAGCTTAGCCACCAGACCTGACAGGGAAGAGAAAGGGGCCCTCAGCAATTTAATCAAGACTGTGTTACTATTCCACAACAGCTCAGCTTACTCGCCATTGTTTTAGACAAGCGCCAAATGAATGGACAAGTGCCAGACTGTCAGAATGCATGCCAAGAAAGAGCAAAAAAGTTAAATAGGAGACCTCATCCCTAATACCCTTCAGCAATGAATGACCTACTTGGACTTCTCAGTGCCTTTGAAAGTTTTCACACCGCTTTCTGTTCTGCCATTTACCTGCAAAAGAAACAAAACACAGGGCAACAGCCTGAGTGGCAGCAGAGAGGGAAAAAAAAAAATCAGCAAGCCAAGCCAGATTTCATCAGCACAGCAGAACCATGACCCAGAGCTCCACGTGAACAGCAGAATCAAGGAAGCTTGCATTCTGCAGAGCCCTCCCTGGAGGTTCAGCTCCCATGCGCATATTACTGATGCCTAACAAGAGTGCAATTCTCACTGGTTGTTCCCTCAGTATGAATGCTAGAAAGGCCTTACCCCTTTTGGCACAAAAAGTTGTTTCAAAGAAATAAAAGAAACTACCTAAAACCTTTCATATAATGCTTTTAAACCTCCACTCCTGTAAAATTAGGCTAAAATTAGTTTATTGATTTAAAGATTTTTTTTGCAGGGATGAAACATACATAAGCTTCACCGTGTAAGTAGTATTTCTTAGGGAACCACAATGGTCTGCAAGAGGTATTTGGGCACCTCAACCACACAAACTTCAGTGCATCAACACTTACTACAGGCACTCATACTCCGAATTTTATAGGACAGCAACGATATTACTGAGCAAATATCAATGACCTTAAATTCTATGAATTCAAGATTATGTTTATTGGAAAACAAATATTTCCAAAGGGCATTAGAAACAAGCTAGCGAAACAGCTGCACAGCTGTGAAATAACACTACACCAAGGTGCAGCTGCACAGTCATACAGGAACTAAAAACTAGGACTTCAGTAGATATCTGAATCCCCAGTATATGAATGTGACATGTATCCTGCCATAATCAAAAGCTGCAGAGTATTAAAATTGATTTTCCTCCTGCAACCACATGCAGAAGCATGGATTTGTCAAGACAAGTACCCTTCACAATTTATTTGAACACAAGCGACCCTGACGTGCTTCAAGAGTGAGCACAGTAAAGGTGTAAGACTAGGAGCCGGGACTGCAGGGTTCTGTGCGCAGATCTACTACACACCTCCTGGGTGATAGAAGCAACTTGCAGAGGTCCTGGGTATCACAGTCAGTTCATTAAAAGTGAATAACGTATATCCTTGCTACCTTTCATTGATTCTGGCAAGGCCTTATTCATTACTGTGGCTAAAAGAAAAAAAACCAGTACCTCAGACATGAGGTTCTGTGAAGAGACGCATTAAGCACATTGCAGGATGAATCATAAATCCAGCTAAAGCATCCCTGATTACTATTTGAGGCCGAAAAAAAAACCTGTTAGTCTATCTTCCTATCATCTTTTGGCACCTGGCATTCACTGGCACTCTAAACACTCTTTATTTTTAAGAAAAGTTCTAACAAAGCCACTGTTGTATTTGAAGGGCAATGCGTATACTGGGAAAATCTAAGCTTTTTCCTCGAGGAAAAAGCCCACACATGCTTTTCATTCTCTTTGATTTCTCCTCCGCCACGCCCAAATTTCACTGGGGGGTAAAACAAAACAAAAAAAAATGCACTCAGTCAATCAATAACAGCTTTCAAAAGTGTCTTTAAATAGTTTTGATACAATTAAAAGACGAGTTAAAGTGTGCACTCGGTGTGTATTGTATCATGGCTTGCGCGCTACAATATTGCAATATTTGCCAGTCTCGTGTGCATCAAGTATTGCAGTTCTAAAAAGTGAGCAGAAATTACCAGTGGCAAGGAGTCTCTCAGGATTCATCACATTTACACATACAGGCATAGGAAAGTAAAGCAAAAAAAAAAAACAAAAAAAAAACCAAACAATTCCTTTTAAAGGTATGGATCTTTACATGATATCAAATTGTGTGACAACACTTTGGACTCCAAAAGAATCACAGCCTCATCATGTAAGGAAATCAAACTGCATATTCAGTTTCCTGCTCCGAATTGCAAACCACATATTTCATTGTTTTTCCAAGATCTCTGTAAAGTTCCTTCTAAGAAGAACATTTAAAAGCATCTTTTTTTATGGAAACAGTAAGCTAAAATGCCAAGTATGTCTCATAAGCTTAAGTTCCCTATAGAAAAACTTGTGTGCAGCTGAACACTGGCAAACTGGCCAAACAGAGCTTCCATGCTATGTATTTTACATTTGACACAGAAGAGAACGTAAGGTTTTTTAAATCAAAAAATAAGCTTGGGACAAAGAGCACACAGCTAATGATGCTGATACAAGGAGCACCGCACTCCAGTGCAGGACACATGTTGCAAGCATAAGGTACACATAAAGAAAAACAACATTTAAAGCTTTTTTATAACTCAAAGTAAATCACAAGTGTTTATAAACAGTAAACTTTATAATAATCACAAGTGTTTATAAACAGTAAACTTTATAATAAATACCGACTATTCATTGGTTCTTTCAGAAAAAAAAAAAAAGAGTAAAGGGACATCAAATTAAATCAGAAAGAGGCAGGTTCAGAACAAAGAAAAGATAGCATTGCTTCTCAGGGTTTGAGGTTAAGCTAGGAATTCCTCAGTACAGGATGTTACAAATATTGAAAGTTTATAGGACTCAATAAGAGTACCGTTAAGCTTATGAAAGAGAGCTCTGTAGCGGCTGCTAAATGCAACAATACCCGTGACTCCTGTCACTACCTTTAGGTCACTACCTTGCTTTACTCTTCCTGAGACACAATTCGGCAGTTTTTAGAGAGCAGATCAAATACAACTACTCTTAACGTATCCCTGTAAAGGAAAATCAACTCTCAGCACTGAAACAAGAGACCTTTAGAAAAGGCTAACTCATCATATGCCAACCTTTTATTACATCCGCTGGGAGCAGAGGTCGCCTTAAATTGTCACGGTACTCCTAATGTGGATTAGCATCACCCTGACTTTAGAACAGCCCAGCCCAACCTTCGGACACTGCGGAAGAGGGAAGAGCAGGACCTGCCCGCGGGGCCATTCCCGCTTCCCGCACATCCCTGAGCGAGAAATGGGATCAGAGAAAATCTTCTTCCAAAACATCCCCCTTCCCCTACGCCTCCAGCATCTCCGGGCCCCCTGATGAGCACATTCACCTCCACAAACACCGCCGAATGCAGAAGTAGGGACCTGCATC
>NW_009227741.1:14672-55292 GCF_000690835.1 Fulmarus glacialis | reverse complement strand
CGGCGGGAAGCCCCAACAGGAATAGAAGCCATCAGCGGTTAGGTGTGTTATAAATACATTATTACTTCATTGTAATGGCATACAGGCTTTGGCGAGACTGGGGGTGACCTCACTGGCTGTCAGACCTCGAGTTACTCCCGGGGAAGGAGCGCGCGGGACGGGATGCCCGCTCGGTACCGCTTCGGGAGGGAGCGAGCAAACCCAGGTAACGTCGCGGGACTCCCTAATGTCTGTACAACCCGTTGGGTTGGATTCGTAGCAGACCTGGCAACGAGGGGTTTTGAGAGCTGTTGTTATCCTGGTTCCAAACTAAAGGTGCAGAAATCTTTCCATTACTTGCTGAGAGTTTCTCACCGATGTCTCTTGCACCTCAATCTCAACTTGACCAAGTGCTTTTATGAGTCCGTCTTTGCAACGCAAAATCCTGTTCTCACTGCTGAATGTTGGCTAATGATTTTTAGGTACTCACCTTCAGGCAAAATTTTTCCTAAAACGCCAGGGCATCAGTCCTCTTTAAAATCAACACATATATAGTCTTGGACTCCCTAAATCATTAGCTGCTGCAGAAAATGCTGGCCAATTTTTTTTGTTTTGTTTTAGTCTTATTAAAACACATTTTTGAGTTATGAGAAAAAGCTCAGCCACCTCCTAGAAGAATTTTGAGCAGAAGAGAGAATATTTTGCAACTAAGGAGAACAGAACAAACTGCAACAAGAGATAGCTTTATAGGGATATAGGCTAGATTTATCTCGTATTGTGTTACTGCGTAGCAGACAACTATAGAGAAATTTGTGTGATCCGAAGCTCTGTGCATGTATAGACTTGTAGACCATCTCCAGTTTTCAATCAAAACTGGTAAGACTAATGGGAGAAAGGGTTCAACACATCAAGACTGTGGCTGCAAGCATGAAGTTAATTGTACTAATTGAGGGTTTTTTCATGTTTTGGTGATGTTCTTTAGACTCTTCCTCTGGGGTTATGGGAGCTAGACAGGGAGGCAGGTGATCTTGCAAGAAGGGATGGGGGATTGTGCCAAGGGAGGTTTAGATTGGACGTTAGGAAAAATTTCTTTGCTGAAAGAATGGTCAGGCCTTGGAACAGGCTGCCCCGGGAAGTGGTGGAGTCACCATCCCTGGAAGTATTTAAAAGATGTGTAGATGAGGCGTTTGGGGGACATGGTTTAGTGGGCATGGTGGTGTTGGGTTGACGGTTGGACTCGATGATCTGGGAGGTCTTTTCCAACCTTAATGATTCTATGATTCTATGATTTGAGTCGGTAAGGCGCAAGTTAGTTAGAGCTATCAAAGTGCTTGGTAGGGGAGCACCTACAGTGAGGGGACTGCTGAAGTTTCTGTCCTTCTCCATCACGGCTGCAGCCCCAGGCTGGCCTCTTCACAGCCAGGCAAGTAGTCTGAAGGGTGAATGCCCCAAAACTAAAGGAAATAAATGACCAAAATGTAGGTAGCAGGTACTTTGGTGGTCTTGCCGTCTTTTGCGGTCATCACAGCTGGGTCCGGGTGCCTGCCACATCTTCTGTGTTGCTCAGAAATGCTCCATGCTAGCCGCACACCATTTCCACTGAAACCAATCCAAAAACCCCAAGATGTTTCAAAAGCCACTAGAATATTATGCAATTAAAAGCAATTGTCTTCCTTAAGGCCTTTCCTAGCTTAGCCTCCTAAAGATGTAAGGCTACAGGGTCTTAATCCAAACTGCATACAGCATCCTTTGGGACATGAGGTCAGCCAAATTCAGGCGCTTTGTATCTCTGCAGCCACTTGAGGCCAACAAAATGTACCTGACTTGGCTTCCTGCTTTGCCTTACCTGTGTAACTCAGACCTTTGATGGTGAGCCTGTTTTATCCAAGGGTATTTTAAGAATGGACTATTATTAATAGAATCCGAAAATAAGCAACTAGAAATAGTCAGAAAACTTCAGCTTTTTTTTTTTTTTTTTTTTTTAAATCGGAAATAAAATATCTCCTCCTCTTAGAGGAGGCAGAAAGCTGATGTCATGACTGGTGCTGATCTGAGTTTAAATCTACGCTCTCCCAGAGACCGGGAACCTCCACTCAAGTCGTCATCTTGTTCGTGTAGGCGATGGGGGGCGGGGGGGGAGTGTCCCCTGTGCACCTTTCTTCAACAGCGGAGGGAAGGAATCAAAGCTGCTTCTGCTCTTCTCTGTCCTTTCTCAGTGTTACACACATCTCGTGACATGAGATATATCCACAGAGGGTTTTGGTGACGGTGGCAGGACAGTAGGCTTGTGCGTGGTGCAGCCTGGTCCGTAGGCTATGATGCTGAGCAAGCCTTGTAACAGCACGGATCCAGCTCAGGGTTGTGGCTCCAGCCCTGCCAACACTTTACATCACGTTAAGCGCACTGTATAAGCATTTGTTTGCCAGTTCAGAGGCTGTAACAATATGTCTTTATTCCGGAGATGGTTTTTTCACAGCTCAGGAAAGCTATTACAGTTGAATATGGAGAAAAAAGGAATCACAGGGCATTTTCAAGATTTTATGGCCTTTTTTTTATGTGCGTGTCCCTGTTAAGTAGGTATTGCTATCAGTGTAGTCAATCTAATTTTGCTAACGGATAACTACATCATGGCCAAATAAAAAAAATAGCGTTTTATATTAGCCGTTTTTGGAGAGGATTATGCTGTCATAAACAGGCTCAGCAGGAGTTTCAACCAGGGCTTGATGTGCAGTAATACGCTTGAAATGTCTACTTCTGGTTTCCTTACATGGGACGATGGTCCCAGCTTTTGTGGCTCTGACAGATCAACTGATAGCAACTACATGTTCCCTGCTTTATTTTTTCTGCTTTTTAACTTGCTCATCACTAACTTTACGTACAAAACAGCAAGTTCAACAGAATCACTCGGATATGGCAGGTAACATCTGTGAGCAATTGTATGTGGACTGAAAAAAACCCCAAACCCTTGTTGCTGAAACATCTGTTGGTTTACATGGAGCTCGATTAATTTTATTATTGAGCGTAACGCAAATTTAAGAGAGACGTTATGCAAAAAAAGGATATTTAAAGAAAACAACAAATTAAGACCCTTCCCTGTTTTATGAATACCTAAAGTGATTAACATTGGAAGAGGGAGGATTGTTTTGTTTTTACGCTGACCACCTCTCCCTGCTGGTGCTATGTCCCTTCCCTTCTCCTGCAAAAGGAGGAGAACTCCTCATCCAGCTTTGCCTGCACAACCGTACGGACTTGTGCCGCTCACCGCTAAAGGCTTCGGGACCATCTGCAGACATCTGGTAGACGTACCGGGCCTGTCTGTCTGGTCTAATCTTTCACTAGACGTTTCAGATCCATTTTTCAAAGCACCCTGTAAAAGATTTGCATACTCAAAAGGGGAATAGAGTTTCCAAAGGGGCAGATGCTCACCTCTCTTGCCGAAGTCGATGGTAATAAAGCCGGCAGCAGCACCGGCTGGGAAAGGGTTAAACTGAAGTCCCAAAGTCCTTTTAAAACCTTCCGCCTGAGTTCACCCCGTTGCTGTTACAGTTTGGGGTGGAATAGTCCTCTGGATGTCTGCAGGAGCTTTGCTTTTAACGTCAGTTAAAGCCGAAGAGCTGGGATTTTTTCCAAGGCCTTTCACACTTTCTTTTGAGGTTGGGGCCAAAGTTTAGATGTTTCAATACCCGGCATACAGGCCCCCAAACCCTTCCCTGGAGCTGGCCTGCAGACCACTAATTCAATAGGAGACATGGCCTAAGTAATCCATGTTAATGATGTGCCTATTTAAACCATGTTACCTGATAGGAGATGTCTGGTATCTATTAACCTATATGCCAATTAGACTCTGAAGATGGGAAAAAGGCTACTTTTCAAGAACACAGGCTATAAAAGATGCACAGGGAAAAAAAAAAATGTGTTAGTGTAATTTTCTTCGTCTCTGTTTCCAGAGGGGAAAAAAACTGGAATGCTACTTGGCAAATCTTAGGCACCAGACATTAAAGAGTGGCTACTGTAAACAAGGTAATAGAAGCTATGTCATCCCTCCCCATCGCCTCCATATGCAGCCCTTTATTTATGTTTCCTAGGAAAAGAGGTCTCTCGCTCTTGGCGCAGATAAAAGCCCGGTTTTGAAAAAGCCAAGGGGCCAGATCCTTAGGAAGGTGGAGAGCGGCGTGGTCCTGTAGACCTCCCTGGATTGAGGTCAACTGCCCCCAGCAGAAGCTGTGCCCCATTATCTACGACAAGGAGCTGAAGGGTGGAGAAGGCGAAAAAAGGGGGTGTTACTGCTGAGCCTTTGACATCTGTTTCGTTTACTCGGAAAGCTCGTTATTCCTTTTCTAGCTAAACTAATCAGACTTGGAGAGATGGCCTTGAGCACACACGCAAAGCTCCTGCAGCCAGCAGTAAGCCGTAATCAGCAGAAGGCTGTGTAGCGTTGTGGTCAGGGATCCGAATATTCCCTTTCCTTGGAATGCAGCTTCCTTGGCTTCCTCCGAGGGAAATGTTTGCTCCCGGCCCCCACCCGCTCTCTTCTGGCACCGCCGAGATGAAGCACTTGGTGGCTCTCCTAGAAGAAACCGAGGGGCCTGCCCTGCGGGAGAACATGGGGTCGGGGTCTTTTTTGGTGTTTTTTTCCCTTTTCCTTAAAGAAGGGGAAATCTGGAAGCGACACAATATTATTTTAAGTTTGGCTATATTTAAACTCTCAGATTCTTACCAGATTGTTACCTGGTGTATGTTAGCAGGTTGCCAGGGACTTCAGAGTGGCGATGTTGACATACACCTTCTGAGGAGCTGGGCTTTATGTTATTCAAAAGTCCCATTTTTGCATGACTTGAGCCATAACCTTCTGCGGTCAGCGTTCATTCACTTGGTATGACGAAACTTCAGATATGCTGAAGTAAGGCTGGATCCTGCAATAATAAAAGATTGATTTGGATCGCTGGGGAGGAGAAAGGGGCTGGTGGCTGGGGGAGGCAGGGGAGATTTTTCAAGTAAGAGTTGGCTCAATAGCAATAAAAAGAGCTGAATTGAACTCCCCCTTCCTTTTTCTTTTTTTTTTTTTTCCTTCTCCATCAGTAGGGGCATATTTCATGAAGTCCTCATTGAGGTTAGATACGCTGAGCCTATTTGCATACTTGGAAAAGGTCCCCTTATAGAGGAGTACAGTGAATACCTCTGGCATCTCATATTTAAGTTCTAAATATAAATGCAGTCTAGAAGGAGTTTGTCTGCGAAACTATCCTAACTGCTTGCTTTCTCGCTAACTAGACTTCTTAATGACATGATTTTCTATGCTAGGGAAGTTCTGGTTATAATATAGGCGTAAATGTGCATGTTGTGCACCCTTGTTAATTGAAAGGCTGAATATTTAATGCGCTGAGGGTGCCCATCTATTTACCGAGCGCACAAGGAAGGCTGCGAACCCCGAGCACAAATAGCCCATAGATATGCGGGCCAAGACCTGCATTTATACTGCTTTGGGTAAAGACGAGAACTTCTGGACCACTAGGACAATTTGGCATATCGGCCTGGCGCACAGCGATGTGTGATTAAAAAACAATTCCACAGTGTGGATCCATTTGAATACCAAGTTATTTTATAAAGCCTGCACTGTGTGTTTTGAATGCACATTTGCTGTTATGAATAACAGGAATTGTTTGGCTTGGCCTGCCTTTGTGCCGATGCCAGCTGGCACGGAGCGGAGCTGTGACACATGACACTACAGCTGTGTCCACATGTTTCTGCCTTGCAGTATCCACTTATATAATTTACTTTTTTGATCCACAGTCGAACTATTCAACTGAGTATAATTTGCTTTTTTGATCCAGAGTCGAACTTTTTAAGTGAGCTCATCAAATTACACATGCCAGGCACTTCTGTGAGAATACCGATTTTGCTATTGTCAAAATAAAAAAAGTATATGCGTTATTAGTCACTCGTAGCAACGCAGCAACTTTATTAAACCCGTTGCGGTAAAAGATACATCCCTAATTGAACTTGAGTATTTATTCCACTTGATACCTATAATTGCAAGACAATAGCTCAGTATTAAATCAAATGAGCCATTAACAAATGATGACCTTACTGTAACGGATAGATCAGACCGTGATGCTCCTTGTGTTTTCCTGTACACCATTGGGATGTTCTTATTTGCCATGGCGGCTGGGTTTGCGACGGGGCAACAGTAACCCCCTAACTCCAAATTAGTATGATATTTTTTCAGCCTGTTGCAGGAACCCTTCTTACGCAGTACCGTACTTAAGATTGGTAAACTTGGAAAAATATAGCTGAAATTGAACTTCACCTAAACTGAACGTAGTACTCTGAAACTCTTGTTAAAGAAAACACACCAGCTCAATTCCAGATATCCAAGAGCAAGGCAGGAAATACAAAGAAAATATACAACAACTTTTTTCAGCTTGCTGGTAAAGCAGAAATAACATGGCACTAATACAGACAACATTTTCATGTAAGCCTATTTTATTTTATTTACCTCTTCAATCAGAGTGAAATAGGAGAGGGCATGGATTTAGCTTTTTCCTCCGAATTTAGGAAATACTACCCAAGCGTTTTATTCCCAGCGCACATTGAACTCCGCTGCGATAGGCACTGTCTTGCCTTAATTCAGTGCAGCTTTTCGAATGTCAGGTCTCGTACAGACCAAAGTAGCTGCGCATTATCTGCCGTATGGTCCTGGTAGAGCAACGCGCCGCGTTACAGAGCCAGGGTCACAAGTTCATGGCAGAAATGATTCATGTAGCCTGAAGGAGGGAGCCTAAATTCAATACGTGAGACCCGAGAGGAGAGCGGGGGCCGATGCTGGTGGGTGCCCCCATCCCGGGCTCTCCCCCTGCCGGCTCTTGCGGAAGGGGCAGAGAAGGTATGGAGAGGGGCAGCGGCCGCCTCTGATGTCCCACGTGCACGTGGTGACCTGAGCCGTGAGCTAGAGATACATATATATTTCATATATATATACACGCACACGTATATATGTATATGCAAGGGAAAAGCTGACCTGGGTTTGAACGCAGTTCACGGAGCGCTGCGGTGAGAGCTGAGCCGTGCATGACAACTGAATATTAAATTCTGTTAGCACTTGGAGTTATTGGGCAGCAAAGAGCTTTAAAGGAACCAAAGCAATTGAGGTTTAACAACAACAAAAAAAAGAGAAAGTAGAACTTTAAAAATCCGAGTGTTTTCTCAAGGCACTCAGTAAGTATTATGTTCTTGGTCAATAACATCGCCTTTATGATCATATTGACAACGTGTGCAGAAACGTATGTGGCATGGCAAATTGCAATTTAATGTCAAATGACAATAAAACAGTCGGAGATTATTCAACTGAAAGGAAATATCACTTTAATTAAGCATTCCACAGGATAGCTGTAACAAATACATTATTAACACATAAAGTACTGCATTTCAGGTAAGGCTCGTGCTATAAGAAAGCGAATTCAGACCCGGGGCCGACAGTCCTTATTTCACTCATCCCATTGTGCTGAGGTACGGCAGCATCTATAATCAGATCCAGTTGCCCTTGAAGCTGAAGGGAGCCTTTCCATTTTAATGACCCGTGAGTTACCGCACATATTGAATTTGAGGCAAGACTTGGGAGAACGTACTCTTAGGCTTAACGACGACGTGTTGGGTTTGGTCTTTTTTTTTTTTTTACAGAGAGGTGAACCTCCAAAAATTTGGTAGTTTAATTTCTGGGGCTTCTCCCAACTCTCTGAATTTCTAGTGCCCACAGCACGAGCCTGGAAACCCCACGGACAGGCTTTCCCATGTGGGTTTTGGTGCTTGCTGCGCCCAGCCAGACTGGGGAGCAGAACCCAAGACCTCGCTTGCTCGTGAATGAGACGCCCTTGGGGTACGTGTTGTATGGATGCCCGAGTGAGAGAAGATGGTGAAAGCCAGGAACTGTGGATCTGTGTAAACACAGGCATTAACTGATTTTTTTCCGAGCCGCTAAAAGGTTTCGCTGAGGTTCAAGACGGCTCTTGCTTCATTTTCTTGTTTCCTTCTTGTTTTCCTAACTAGGTCGGTATAATCAAGCTGAAATACAGTAAAAGGAATACTTGCTGTCGTTAATGTTATCGAGACTTTTGATAGCCAGTTTCATCAGACAAACTTCAGTCAGCGTTTGGTTTCTTTTAGGATGCATATTTGTATGAAACTTTATATTTAAAAAAACATGTTTGACTGGTATCAAGGCTCAGTAAGAGCCTGAGGAATAATCCACACTGTATCTTGTTCTGCAAGTTTTAAGTTAGGGAACAAGTCGGCTGTACGTGTAGGCTGTGAGAAACAACCCCAAAGTAATGAAGTTTGCATTTTTAGGTGTTGGGCAACTCCCTTATATTCGTTTATATGCAAAGAAAAATTGCAAGGTGGCTTGATATGTCCATGAAGACCGTGAAACTCCTTAAGCGTCCGTCCCAGCCGGATGTCTTTGTCTTTCCTGACTTTGGATTTAGTATTTCAAAAAATGAACGGGAGAGTTACATCGCATGAAATATATACAAACCCACCTACACGCGTGCCGTTTTCAAAGGGCTTGATCCCAACCCTGTTAAATAAATGCAACTGCTTGTGTTTTGAATGAAACCCTCAATACGTTAGGTCATTCCTGCCTCCAGCTGGGCTGTTTATACCTGAAAGCTGTCTCTTCAAATAGCTGCGAGTGTCCCATTTGCCTACGGAAACAGAGTCGATGCGTCTAACAAATAATGGCGTGCCACGTGGAACTGTTGCACCTTCTCTGATGAAGAAAGTGAGAATTACCGTTTTCAATATCCGTTGCATGACCGTACAGAAATTTTCAAGTGACAAAAGCACTGCATGGTTTTTGCTGCAGCACTTTCAGTTTCCGAGGACAAAATGTGATTTGGCTGGATGCGTGTGGAATATTGATGAAAGGTTTTGTAACCTCTCACCAATTTAGGAAGCCTTCATGAAGTGGAAGAGTTCTTCATCAGCCTGTCTCTCTGGGTCTTGGTCCCCGCAGACCCCGCACGGATAGTCTGTCATAGGAAGAATCGTCCCATGTCAGCTTTGAGAGTTGTAAGGGAGTTGGTATGCATCTCATCACTCCGTGGTGAGAAAAGCAGGGACGAACTGTGGGAGAGGAATAGTTGAGCAGAGGGTATTGCCTCTTTTTTGTCCCGGGGAATAGAATATTCCAATAGTTTAACGTAAGGGGCTTTTTCCTAGTTTTTCTTCTTATACTAGAACTTCATCAAAAAAAGTCTTAGGCGTTTCTACATCTTGTGAAAGCACTTTTTTCAATTGTTTCTTAATTTACTAATTGTCTTCGCTCTTGGTGGAAACATCTCCTTTATCCATTGACAGCATCTGGTGGGGTTTTTTGGTTTGTTTTTTCCAGTAAGAAATTATGGCTACAGAATTTTTTTTTTTCCCTCTCCTCCCCCCTTAATGGGAACTTAAATCTACAGTTTGAGCATCCCTAGCTAATTCGCTGTTGAAAATTTTAACAACTTTTCCCTTTTTAATCAAAGTCATCCTGTGGTACTGCAGATTTAAACTCTTTTTTCACTGTTCTTACTATAAAGCGACAGGCAAACGAGTTAGAGGGATTTGGTGAACATTGCAGTATTTACGGAAGCATAACTTGTAATTGTCTGACTTCGTATATGCCAGATATGACCTATTGATTTGGAAGGTGATTTTTCTTGTTGACAGAGTTTGAATTTTGAATCAAAATATGGCTTGGAAGGAGAAAAAGATTGAGAGCTTGCTAAGTTGTTGGTTGTCCATTAACTATCAGCGTCTCTGTGATACTTGGACATTTTATCTCTCTCCTCTTCTGCCCAAATGTCGTGTAAAGAGCTTATATAAGAGTGAGTGTGTGTTTGTAAGCCTGAGTTTCTGGTGAGATGGCAATAAGATCCGTAGTGATGGACTTACAGTCATACAATTTTGTCGGGAGTGACCAGAGTCTATGTCAAATACAAACCTTCAACGTAGTTGGAGTTTGGAAGATGCTCCACAATAACTTCAGGAGAGACAAAGTGGTCCGACGGTAACAACTGGTCAAAATGCTTCTTCTAAAATCTAGACGTAGGGGTGAAAAGAGAAGAATTAGTCACTGATGTTTAGTGTCCCCTCCCGTGACCAAGGTGCTAGACTTGAAGTTAAAGCAGCCTTGCGGGACAGCGTCTTGATCTCTCACACGAGATCAGTGGGTTTAGTCAAATACTGGACAGTGAAGAAATGGGATGTTTTACCTTTGCTGGCTGAGAATCATAGGAATAAAATAGCAGCCTAAATGCTCTGGGACAAGGCACGACAGCTATTTGCAAAATGATTAATCTTTACAAAATTAATGTAAAGAAAAACAGGGCTGCCTTCCTGGCTTTTTTTTTTTTTTAAATAGCTCTGCCTTTGCAACTAGAAGTATTTATTAAAAGGCTAACATTAAAAAAAAAAAAAAAAAAAGTTGGTCTATTCCCTCCCCAAAAGCCATTTACCAATTTACCATCTAAACAGAAGGTTTTGACAGAAGCATTTCAATCAGCTCTACAGAAAGTTTTCAGAAATACTTGGTCGCTCTTTGAGCAATCTCTCTGGACAGATTTGTTTGAAGACATTGCGGTTGATAGTTTAGGTGAGCGCTAAATAACTGTGGCTTTCCATTTTTCTAAACAAATATGATACAATGCGTTTTCCAATTAAATTTCTAGTTGCAGTGGTTACCATTTTAGAAGCAGCATCTGCCAACTGTTACCATACTGTGGTATCTGAGGTACCACACTTATTTCCTATTCTGAGGGCAGAGCAGACTATGCTATCTCCAACAGAACTTTCAGGCAAACGTTGATTAATGTTGACTTTTTAATAGTAACCACTGGTTTGGTTTTTTTTTTTTTTATTCCTATAATTCATGGTATTATACATAATAATAATACGAATATCAATGAATTATTTATACACTTATGTTGGTAAATAATGATGAGGTAATAACAATGAATTATTTCTATATTTACACCAGTAAATAACGACGAGGAAGAGAAATAATTTAAAGTAGGCTTGGTCTCTTGCTAGCCTAGACCAATTAAAAGATGTTTGCAAATGTATATTCATGCCAAAAGAACGGAGCTGCCTCGGGGAGTTTTTAGACTCCAAAAAACAAGCAAAGCCGTTCAAGCAAAGCCCCGGCGTGATGGTGTAGCAGCAATCGCTGCCACCATCCTTGGATGTATAAATGGACGTGAAAGACAGGAGGTGCGTTTACTGATACTTTGCATTGCTGAGACTCGTAGCAGGACACGCAGTTTGGGTTTCCACTTTTGAGAAGGATGTTCAGATGTGAGGGTCCCGCAAGTAGCTGTAGGAAGGCGATCGAGATGAAGAACCTCCTCTTCTCGGCTTTGCAGAAAGGAAGGTTGAGGGGTGGCTTGACTTGAAGAAGCTCTCAGGAGAAGGAAGCACCAGCAATACAAAATTGTTTAATTTGGTGGGTAAATGATGCGAAACAAAACCGGTGTCAGGAAGCTGAAATGAGACAAACGTAAATTGGAAATGTAAGCATTCCTGGAATAAATAACTGCTCAAACAAACTGCCGATACGAGAGGTAGTGTTTTGCTTCTTCAAATCGAGACAGAAGGCTGTTTTCTAGAAAATAAGCTTTGAACAGTGGGTAAATAAAAAGACACTAAACTCACCTGCTTGGAGGTTTCCGCATAGGTAAGGGTCAGCTACGTACGCCTAAATTAGCAGCGGGTAAACTCTGTTTTTCTGCATTTATCTGTAGCCGCGCACGTGATTTTGGCTGAACACAATTAGCAGAGTTTACTACAAGAGTAACTTCATCCGTGGCATTTCATAGCCTGTGATAAACAGTTCAGCCTGGATAAAGTCCTGTTTCCTCCAAACTTAAATTGCATGGAGCTGTTGTGTGCAAGCAGTGTGTGTTGTGGGAGGTGTGGAGCGTGGGACGGAGCCGAGGAGGGTCTGGGATCCATTTCCAGCCCTGCCACCAACTGGCTGTCTTCAGGCTATTCTTCAGCTGTCGGGTCCCTGCTTTCCCACTTATAAAATTGGCGTAACGATATTTACCTCGTTTAGGAAGCATGTCATGATCTTCAGCTAAAAATTTCAAGGGCTATTACTATTTATTGTTGTGTTGTAGTTTTGACCGAGTTTGCTCAGAGTTATTTCTTGGCACTTCTGCAAATGCTCCTGGCTTCTGTTCTGAAGGATTTCACAAGTTTGTGGACGGGAGCTGATTTTCTTATTCTCTAGTTCAAAAGAGGGGAGGGCCCCCTTTTGGATCTGAGAAGAAGGTGAAAAATGCGACTTTTTTCATGGTCAGGTCCTGCTGTGAAACTCTTGGGTACGGGAGGACAGTCAAAGTTGTGCAACGGGCATCTCCTGGAAAGGAGAAACATTGAGGAATTAACTTCTTTGGCTTTTATAACTCTGTTCTCAGGGAAATTTCCTATTTTAAAGCCGTTGTGTTACTTAAAATAAGAATGAGGTTGCTCCCTGCAACTGCAGGAGATGCATTAGGCGGAAATGTTTGCCGGGGTAGGACAGGAGCAGGTCAGAAGAAAGCGGTGGTTGTTTGACTGCCCGCCCGATTCAAGGTGCTCGGCTGAAGCATACCTTCCCTCCGTGGGTGGCCTTTTTCCAAAGGCGTTCAAATGACTCGGAAGCCCAAGCCCCACCGACTTCCAGTCTTGCGCAAAACACTGCTGCAGAGCCGGGCTGGCATCCTCCTCCTCCGGTTACCTGAGGTGGGTTCAGCCAACTGGGGATCCAGGAGGAATAACGTCAGGAGGGACATCTTCTGCGCCGCTTGTCCCAGCCAGTCAGTTTAATACGTTGCCTGCGTGATGAAGAGCGACGCAAAAACCCGAGCAGCGCGTGAACAGCTGCCGTGCCCAAAGAAAAGGGATGAAGCTGCCATCTAAACGTTGCCGGCTGCGTTTTGCGCTCCGTTGTTGGAGCGAGGCTATTTTTGAAGACAGAAAAAAGAAATAAAAAAAGCCAAAATGGAGTAAGTCCTTTTGGAGCAACGTTGGAGAAGCCAAACTCCAGCTTTGAAATTTTTTCCCCACCACGACTATCATTAGCCAAGTCGTAATCCGTGCGAAAACCGAGACAAGTGAAATGGTAGCAGAGCTATCGCGCGCGGCTAGAACCAGGTCTTTGGAGAAGGACTAGCAAATGCCCGTGGGACTTCGTACCTGCGGAGCTTGCAGCCTTTTATCTTTCATTAGCAAATATTGTGCGTTATTGGACAGTGCCTTGTGCAGTTACTTACAGGAACATTTAATCAAATAATCTACTCCTCTCCCAGGCGGCTTAGACCACTGCAGTTTTATAGTTACCTACTTCAGCTGGAACAGTTCCTTTCAGCTGTAAAAGCAAATGTGCAACATGGAAAAAAGTCTCATTTTATCAAAACAGACAGAACTATTCCAGCTGCTGATATTAAGGTAAAAATAGCAAGGTTAAATGTTAAACAACCTCTGAGTGGACGTTTATAACTACAAAGAAAGCCAGACCAATTGCTCCGAAAGCACTTTCTTTTTAAAAAAAAAGAAAAAAAAAAAAAAATCTTGTTTTGCTTCTCAAAAGAAAATTTATTTTCCCCTATTGCTGATGATTAAATACAGTGGAAACTTGTTCCCTTGATAACAAATACATCAGTAATGTGTAGTGCTTCCTGCCCCAGCATCTTGTAACTCACAAAAGTTTCCATGGCCAGATTTGAATGCTCAAAGTGCTAATAATGTCTGCTAGTCAGCCTTCCTACTGTTCAGAAAATTTCACTCCTGTGGCTTTTTGGCTTGTTTTGAGAAATCACTGTAGAGGTTAGTGAACTTTTCAATGTGTTGGTATTTAAACTGTGGTCAGACAGTGAGGGGGGAGGGAAGGAAAAAAAAAAAAAAAGAAAAGAAAAAAGAAGAAGAAAGAGAAGAAAAAAGTTAGTTCATAAAAAGATATTCCCCATTAATAATTGTTTATATGACCATTTGCACGGGAATTGAACTGATTGCGAAACCTCCACATTAAAACGGAATTCCTCGGACTCTTAACGTATCTTGAAAAATACGGTGCATTAAATGAAAAGATGCTTAAAACAATGCTGGGGTTTTGTTCCAGAGAAACATTTGGGCACTTTCACTGGGAAAGGAGGTTAAAAGGTTGTCAATGCTTTCTCCAGGGGCTCTGTCTGACAGTGAACATGTGTTTCCTCCCTTTAATCGGCTCGCCAGTAGCCAGAAAGCTGCTTGTTTTCTGCAGAGGTTGTCAAAAATGATTTCAGTCTGGAGACGATGAATGATAAAAGAGGTTTTCAAACACAGTTTTGCACTGTAGCATTTGCAGTCCCAGAGAGGATGGATTGTATTACAATCTCGGTGCAAAGGGCCATGTTCCTGTAGCAAGAAAACAGTGCCTCGTTCAACCTGTTTGATGCTCCCACTTACCTTTCAAAGGTGAAAAATAGAAGCTGGACCTCAACTAAAGGGGAAAAAAAAAAAAAATCATCCCCAGAGCGTGTTCCTTCTCTCTGGTAAATTAAGTGCTTTATATATTTAGTAAAATTTCTATTTTTCTCATGCCGTTCCTAGGAGTCGCATTTCCTTCAGGAGTTTATAGAGTGCTCGTTCTTCTCCAGGATATTTTATATAGGCTGCAGAGCTGTTCCCTCTGAAGTTAGCAATAAAACTTTCTCCACAAAGACCAGGCCTATAGTCAAAAGACCTGACACCATAAAATACCGACCTACCTTAGCTTCCGCTGAAATCACCCCTTTCAGATAGCACTCAGCATCTTCCTGAGTTAAGTACCTGCGTGTATGCAGAAACCCAATTCTTTATTTTGGGGCAAGACTTTGAAAGCTGGGTAAGTAATGCCAGCGGAACAGTTTTCGCCTGCAGAGGTTAATGCCAAATCCAGAATCCAACAGGGGATTTATGAAGCCGGCTGGACCCTGGTGCCATTTCCACTGACGGTATTGCTAACTCTACAGGCTGAGAAATTCCACACATGAGATATTTAGAAAAAAAATAAAGTGTAATAACACCAGCAGTAAGCCCTGCCCGTGATACATAGCTTTATTCCTGAACCCCCGCAGCCCATACCCAATGCCTGTGTGATGATTAGTTGCCTGGTCTCCCACGCGCATTGATTAACGTGATGCTGGATGTCTCGCTGTTGTATAAGCTGCTTTTTGCCCAGAAGTTCATTTTTCCTCCCCAAATCCCAAATCGGTTCAGTCTTTCATCCCACACCAAACTGCCAGTTTGGTCTCTCCCAACTTTCCCACTGCCAAGTGCCATCTAATCTCTGTCACCTTTCTCTTCACGCGAATTCTGCCACCAAATCCTCCTTTTGCCCAACCTTCCCGTCAACTCCATCCATCTCTTGTTTTTCTACTCATAATTTTATCTATATTTTTCCTCGGCTTACTTCACCACTGTCAGTCAGGCGAAGGTGCAGAGGGGAGCACCTGCAAGTGCCCTTCATCCTCCCAATTCCCCATCCCTGCGTTTTTAGGAGGGAAGAGCTCAGAAGTCATCCTTGCTGACCCATGCCAGCTTCTCCCCAGGAGGCTGGCAGGCAGCGGGGGAACGTCCCCTCTCGAGGCTGGTGTTGGCTGATGCTGGATTCGTCTGTCCCAGCTGGAGCTGCCTCCAGCTTTGCCGAAACTTGGGTGGAAAAAGAGCTGACGGTGCAGCAGGAGCGGGAACCACTTGGGGGATAACTGAGCTCAGCAAACGCCCCCGAGTAAGTACCGTGCGACGGGGGTCAGATGCATGGAAGGAAAACAAAGTTTAGAGATACTGAATATATTTGGTTGCTCGATGAGGCTTTCCATGGCTTTCTATTCTTTTCCTTTTCTTTTGCTTTTTAACTTGAAAGAAAAGAGCACGGCAGAGTTTCTGTCACGAATTTCAGCGATTCTCCTTTCAGTTGCATCGCGCTGCTGCTCACGGGAACTTCCTGTTTAGTTGCTACATTAAAAGGACGTATATAAACAAGAGAGTCCCAGAAATGACTAAATACTAAGCACAGAAGGTTTTTATTATCATCTTTTGACTCTTGTACATGGGGAAGGCTTCGTTCCTTCTTTTTTCTTTCCTTTTCTTTTTTTTTTTTTTCTCTGGGCACAACTAAATTCCAAAACATTTCTCGAGTGGTAACTTGTATTCCGGTCTTTATTATTTCTGACAATATTTTAAATAGTTGGAGTTGAATTTTCTGCCAAGGAAGGCAGGCTGTCAGGTGGCAACTGTATTGTGTAGAACCAAAAATTGAATATACACTCAAAGCATACTTGGGAAACTTGAACACAGAACTGGACAACATCTTTTTTCATCTGAATGTGATTACCACTTAAGCGGCCTAATGTCATCACTGGGAGGTTTCGCTGCACGTATGGTCAGCTCGGAAATCTTCTCCGTCGGGGCCAAAAAAGCATTTAACAGGTGCATGAAGAATTTGCTAACGTGCTTTGAAGAACCTGTGCAAAACAAGTCATAGTGCATGTGTCTGGAAAGTCCCCATCGGTCCCAACAGCATCTATGTCACGTTGCTCTTGACTAATTCTTGGGCAGCACTTTGAATATTTAAACCACCATTTTAAGCGCAAAGTGTCATCATGACCTTGGCTTTCTCAAAACCCTCCCCATCCAAACCGAAGCGCCGGAGAAAGACGGGGCGCTGGCAGCGCATCCCGCCAGGATAAGGTTCAACTCCTCCTCTTCCTCACGCTGAAATATTTGGCTAATGTCATAGAGATTTGGCTAAGTGGATTCAATCAACTGTTTTCACTCTATTATAGTTCATAATCCCTATTCAAGATGAAGTGCACTGCAGCCTAATGAATGTGGTAATGGAATCCTTGTGTATGTTTTTCCACAGCGGGGTGCAGATTAGCATAAGTGTCATATTCTGTTGGCATGCCTGCTATTATATCTGAGGCGTTGCACACACTGGGAATTTTTCAACTGGATAATAATAAGATGAATATGGTATGCCCATAGAACACACGGGTTTTAGAAAGTGATCTATAATAAATCTCACCTGGAGGGGCATTATGATAGATTAACTTTGCATTTTGGCTTAAAAACGCAATGTTTAAGCCAAGCGTATGGTAACACGAGTACAAAAGAATTAGATTAAATTTCATGCACAGTTTTAAAGAATGTTGTCATTTAGGGCAGCGGAGTGCTGAAGAGTACTCCATAGGTCTTCGGGTTTCATATATTCATATATTTCAGATAATCAAGTTCAAAAGCCCGGCTCGGATGTCCCCCTTGCTGAAAGCTGATCGTTGCAGCTCTGAGAGATGGCACGCAGGTAGAGGAAAGCTTCTGGATGGTAGAAGATCACCAGGAACGCGCCTCCGCAGGCAGTCGCTGTCGGCCTGCGAAAGAGGAAGAAGAAAACCCTAAATATCTTTATTTCAACAGCGCTTTGAACGCTGTTGGTGTTTTGGTTTTTTTTCTTTTTTAGCGGGCTGATCCAAATAGGACTGAGCAGAAGTTCACGCTCAAACAAAAAGCCCTCCCAAAACACAGAGGCGAGCGCTCGCCGTGAAGTGTTGTACAGCTTTCAGTCTACGTCGTGACCTTTGAGATGAATTTTGCTCCGAGTTGTAGGATGCGTTTTTAATTACTCAAGGCGTTTTAGTTTTCCTCTGGTTAAAGAAACTCCTGATGAATCTCCTTGCGCATCACCGAGGAGAGACAGCACTGCTTATGATTAGTCCCAGAATTTATTACTTGATTATGGAAAGTGCAGGCCTGAGAAATTCATACCACTTAAGCGGTGGTTTAGTGTGACTAATCAAAGAGGTTTTCCTGGCACACGGGAGGTATCAATATATATAGACTAGTGTAGAAAAGCGTATCTTTATGCTTTTAAGCATGGTGGCACGGTAACAGCTTAAGCATATTAATCAGCCCAAGGTAAGTGCTGCTTCTGTATCATATTTTAATCTGATTCTTTCTGCAGCGTTAGGGAAATTATATGTGTGGCTGCAATAACATTTAGAAAAGAAATTGTTTGCCAAGTGAACGAGACAGTCAGACCAGTCACTCAGACCAGAGAATTAACCACGAATTTGGTTTACCTTTATTATCAGTACATTTCTGCACAATGACCACAAGTCAAGCTATTTGAACTTCACTGAAAAGGTAGCGAGCCATCAAAGGGTGTTAATGTTTGTTTGTTTGGTATTTAGTCTGGAGGAGCTTTGCTTTGAAAAAAGATCTATTATTGTGGGTTAGTAATCTGATACCTTTTTCCTGAGAACAAAACTTGGACTTCAGAGGGCTAGGCTAATATCTGCGATACAATTGAGTTGCGAGTGTTATTCTCTCTTGCTTTCCGAAGCCTGAATGACCTTTTCAAAACTCAAAGAAACCTGTGTCTCGCCCGTGTGCGTATTAGCCAGAATTGGTTTTCTAGCAACTCCACAAAGCTCGTTTAAAAAATAAATAAATCAATAATTTTTTTAAAATCCCGCTGCTGGTTGAAAGAATGTAAATTGGGGTTTCCAGTGAAGTTCAAGCATCCTCTACAATCACATCACCCCTTTCCTTGAACGTGGTATAAAGAGGCTGGGTGGCAAATGTATTTAAGACTCTGAGGAAAAGGGCTGTTAAGTCGACCTTGGTAACTTAACTGAAACAGTATACGTGTAAATCCATCGCAAATCCCTGGCCTTTTACAACTCCTGTCCCAATGGAAATCAGATCACAGAACTGTTTACAAGAGACTACGAGTCATTTGGATAAAGAGCCATGACAGCAGGCCCCGTATTATTTGAAATTTTAGTAACCCAAGCCTAAATAAATATTCTAAAAGCAAAATAATAAGGATTAGGTAATTATTATGAGGTAATTATACTTATGATATTTTGTATTTAGTAGAGAAGAATGATTTCACTGTAAATGTCGATGCTTTGCTGGTTTGCAATCAGTTGTAATCTTTGGTGTTTAAAGATAACGTTCCCGTTTCAAAAAAAAATACGTGCGTATATATCTTTTACCCTGAGCTTCAGATGTCCTGAGTAGTAATCTTTAAAACCGCTAGAAGTAGCGCCATAAAAATATTTTACAACATTATTTAATGTATGAGCTAATCCCCAGCTAATGGTCAATTTTTGCCATTTTTTCTAAGCGAGGAGGAGAGGGGAGGGTGGGGACCCCGCTCCCGTTCAGCCAAACGCCCCATCGGCGCAGGGACGAAATGGAATCGCTTCAAGTTCTGGTGCTCTGAGTAACCTTCTTGGCATCACAAACAAATCCTACGTTTTCATCAGCGCTTCAATTAATCTTCCCCAAATAATATTTTATGAGCAGATGCTTGGAAGTAGTTGTATTAAAGTCATGTAAGGTTGGGTGGTGGGTTTTTTTCCTTCCTCCCCAAAGTCACTTTGAAATATTTACTGCAAACAGATGTGAGTATACTGTTAACTTGGAGAATTAAAGTTCTTTCTCGGGGAAATCATTATTTTACAATTAATAATTGTAGAAAGGGAGGAGTCCTGCCTGTATGCCGAGTGTTATAGGAAGCCCCTGGATTGCTCTGAGTGAAATTTGCCTTTGATGCTTCTTGTTATAGTCGGAGCTGCCTTGTCCTTGCCCGGCTACGCAGGGTCCCCATCCCACCTGCCACCTACCAGCCGCAGCAGTGCCACCGGCACCTCTTCCCCAAGTCCTTTCCACAGGGGAAGCCTCAAGGAAGGAAACCCACACCCCATATTTTCTTTTCGGGCTGAAATTATTGCTCCGCATGGTGAGTTATGGAAACAGGCTGCTCATGCGTGATGGGTTTGTGGCTGCGCTGACGGAGCGATGGACCGCGGCAGCCGACGGACAGGTCGGGCGTCTGGTGGCTGGTTGAGCTCGTGACATGAAGTCCTTGTTTTGCACCAGCCTGCGTACGGGGACGATAGCCACGACCGATTTGGCTGCCTGGAAGTTCAAGTTCTTTTCTCAGCCCTTCTGTAGGTTTCTGGTGTCTGTCCTGGGCACGTGAGATTACTGAGGTGTTTTGTCCTTGAAAAAGTAGAAATAATGCTCTTGCCTTGGGGTGCCCAGGGCCTTAAGTTGTTAATATTGGTAATGTCCTTAGAGATCCTTGCAAGGAGGATGTGCTGTCTAACTGAGTTTGTGATTCAGGAAAGAGAAGATAAGGGTACTGAGGAGATTGTACCTCTCAGGCAGGAGCGTGGAGATGAAGGGCATTTACTGCCATCTATGGTGGTGAAGTGATAGTGTGGACACCTGCACCCCAAACCCGTACCTCCGACGTGCACCACAAAGACCACAAAGCTGTAATATTTTTTTTTTTTTTTTAAGCGCATTTGTTTTGTTCTGTATTTTCCATGCAGTGAGGAAGCCCAAAACACAATGGCTGTACAGGGAAATGTTTGTTTTCCTTCTGTAGAAAAGGACTAAAATGCTGTGCTGGGGTTTTGGTAAGCGGCTGTCGTTTAGCGTGTTGCACTTGAAGGACAGAAGCAAACTGAGGGTGCGGGGAAATCGGTGTCCTCTGGTGCTGTCTCATGAAGCCCATACCCGCTGTGATTTTTCGGAGGGAGGACAGAGCTCTCTGTCCCACAGCATCTTCATAAGCTGAGCACATGTACGTACATACACCGGGGAAAACGTGTCTATATAAATTAATAGCTCTTTAATGGCCAAGCCAGCAGTATGCGAGCTGACATCAGCGATGCAGAGATATGTACGTGCAGGGGAGAAGCTGTCTGTTTTCTGAAGAAAACTCCTCCAAACACCGTTATCCTCCCACTGTTGCTAACTCAGCTCTGCAGAACCATGATTTTGGTGAAAATCCTCCGAGGTTCATCCCTCTGTGAAGAGCATCTCTCCTTGCTCGGGCCTGTCCCCTCACCTTGATCCGGAGCGAAAATAGCCCAAGCCTGAAAGCACTTGCTACTTATAGGAAGACCAGGATCTCACAGGTCGGAGCAGGATGAGAACTGCATTGCGTTATGTATCAACTCCCCTTTTTACACCCAACGAAGACAATTTGCAGCCTGCAGCTCTGTGTGGTGAATGAACCTCGGCTGTATTGATGGCTGAGGGTAAAAGAGGGTCATAAATGCTACCAAAAATCTTGTCAAAGTATTGTGTCGGGGAAATCACCCAGTTGCTGCTCCGTGTGTTCTCCTTCCACTAACCTCCTGGCCTGGACCGCGGAAATTATTGCAGCTTCGATTATCAGGCAATAGACGGCCCCTCGCTGAAAGCAGGGAAGCGGGTGGCAATCCTAATTAGATCCTGATCCCGGGGACCTAATGCTCCTCTCATTTCCAATCCCTTTACACTCAAAACTCCCTGGATTAAGTGGAATCGGGTCTGATTTGCATTGTGAGGAGGCTTGAGAGCGAGTCTGTGGCACCTTTGCAAGAGAAGCGTTTGCTCTCCTGGTTGACAGTAGCAAGACCAGCGTATTCACTACCCTGAAGGGAGCGAGCTGTAAAATCTCAAATGGATTTTTTACTTCTTGTTTGTCAGGCGTATCACTGCAGTAAAGCTGCCCCGGGAACAATCTGTACCTGTGTCCTCACCCAGCTTCTTGTCCCCAGCCTAATGGGGGACTAAATGCTGTTCTTTGAGGGGAACGAAGGAAGGAACTGATGCCTGCAGGTATGAGACACTGCGCAGAAATAGCTTAAGAAATATATGCAGTCAGCTTCCCAAACGGTTTCCTTTAGCACACAGGGCAGCGAAGTCGGAGTGGATGTGTAGAGCAAAATAGTCAATGCTGAGGATCTGCCACCTTCCCTACGCATGCGCTGTGGAAGGGTTTCCCCTGGATTAGCTTTCATCTGGTTCCCATGGACTGAGTGCCTGGTGTAGTGCCTGGAGTGCATTAAATGTCTATCTTCCAGCTTTCGTTTCATCTAAACGAGTCTCCGCTTTGCACACCACGAAAACAGCTCACAGTTTGAACCAAAGCGCTATAGCCGTACGCGTTCCTAGTTCAAGCTAAAATGATGGGACAGATGCATCCCTTCAGTCTGGTCCTGGGTGAATGGCGTCAGGCAGATCCTTATTAACCTGCGAGAACCCACACGTCCCCACCCGGCCCCGGCCCCATCAGTTCAGGGATGCTGTCTGTCCCTGAGCTGCAAAGCCAAGGAGTCCATCATTCCTCTTTTCTCACAATAATTTGCACGTAAATCACTAGCAGTTACAATTTAGCATTTTCTCCTAGCATCAGCTAAACAATAGCGACGCTCTCCCTACTGTCATTGGGCTTTGCTAATTTTAGCTCAGATGTAGTTCTTATTTCTTCAGAAGAGCCATAAAACCTTTTTCGCATCTTATTCCTCTTTGAAGGCCAAACAAATTAGCAAAGTTGAGAACTTTATTTTCAAAGTTCATTAAGCCCTTAACAGTAAATCCTTTTCTCATGTTCCAGATGTTGTGGTTTTCTTGACCTCAGTTTATATTTCCCTGTGATGTGAACAAGCCGACGTCTTATTCCAGCCTTACCAATTTCTTTGGAGAGCCGAGCAAAGGGGGATGCAAGTAGCATCCTGAAAGGTTTTTGGAGAGAAGGAATGAAAAAATCTTTGTGCTATCGTACCAGCCCGACGCTTTGTCTGTAGTCATTAGGCATTGCCTCCGCTGCTTAGCGCCCTGACCTCTGCAGAGCTATTTTTACATACCGAATGCGTTTTTACCAATATATTTTTCATCCCCTTCCTTTTCACTTGAGTACTTTACATTTTGGAGGTAGCGCTCACCTGCATTTGGGTATGTCTAAAGTGCAGCCCCTGAATAAATTAAGTGTGTTGTTTTGGCAACACGTCGAAATCTGCACAAATCCTTCTCTTCCACTTTGATTCTGCAGAGCGTTTTGAACATGCTGAGATTTAGCAGTTGGGGCAGTCCCTTGGATTTGAGCAGTGTCAATTATGCATTACACGCATTAATTAAACACCTGAACATATCTATTCTCTTCCAGCCACCGGTGAATAATTTTAAATGTAGTTTGTACCTTTTTATCCTCTTCAAATGTTGGATTTTTGAAGACAAGCACCTGCAAGCCTTTTAGGAGGTGTTACTCCTGCTGTTACTGACATTTTAATAAATGCAGAAATAAATGCTCCCCACCAAATTGTCTAATGTCAACACTTACCTCATCGAAAGAAGTGAGTCAGTTTGAACAGAATTTATAACATGTGCCGTACCTATAGCTGCCTAATGAGAAGCGCATCCAGTTTTGTATCCATTTTTCCTGTTTTCTTTGAAACCATAGTAACTATCAGGCTGCGTTCATAAATATTACAATGAATATTTGTCTTTGTGCACTTGCACAGGGAAACATATGAAAGATGGATCAAAGATAGCAATTCATAAAGGGAGGGGGGGGAGAAAACACCAACCCTTCCACGTGGCGTATCAGTCTGCCTTCCACACAAGCGTAGGCGCTCGCTCTTGCCAGCAAGTATTTTACGGTGGGGCAAGACAAATACAGTAATAGAGGGTAATGCCCTGAACCAAGAGAGCATTGGTATTTGGTGACTTCTTGCTTAAGGCATTGCCGGAAAGATGCTGCTGCTTTGCTCTCTGCGGATAAGCGTTTCTGGGAAGAGCGAGGCTCGCGTTGGCATTTTGGCCGGCTGCTGGGGCTTTGGGCATCGGTCAGCTGAAATAACGGGGGGAAACGTGGAGGGAGGGAGGAGAAGGAGATGTTTAAACGCGGCTGAATCCAACCTCTGACGTTGCAAAGCTTCCTAGGGGGCCGCAGGAGGCACAGCCAGCGCTCAACTCTTGTTGAGAGGCTTTGGCATCATTTATTTGGCCTTGGGGCTGGCTGGCTGCCCCAGCAGGCAGTATTCCTCCTGCGGGGACCGCAGGAAAGCTGGAGGTATTTACACATGTAAACTGCTGCGTTTGCAGGGGTAGCGGGAGAGCTCGTCAACAGTATTGTATCATTTCAGCTTTTCTTTTTACAGAATTCTGTATTTTTATAGGTGTTCTAGACAAAAAAAAAAAAATCTGTATTTTTAAGGTATCTATTTATTTTACCAGTCTAATGTGTTGGCTAGCCTGTGTACTATCCATTTGCTGAAAGCAGTCTCGTGTAAAGAAAATATCCAAACAGGATGGTCATGGAGACAGGTTATGAACTCCGTTCCAGTTTGGCAAAATCAGGTAATTCTTTGGCTAGTGAGAAGTGAAGAACAGAAGAAACTGCATTATCTAGCAATAAGGGAAATTCCAGAGGTTTGAGTTTTCTCTGGATGATAGGAAATAGTTGAGCCCCACAGCTGGGACATCCAGGTTTAAGAAGACACTAAAAATTGGCTAGAAACATCTTGAAAGCAGGTCACCTTCCTGCTATTTCTTGTCGATGGACAAACCACAAAGGATTTTTTTCCACTTTTTTTTTTTTTTTTTTTGAGGAGAAGCGCACAGAGATGTCTATGTCACCTCCTCTGTTCTCTAAGTCTGCGGATGAAAATGATTAACCAAGCTTTGGGGATTTTTGCCAGGTTTAATTCAGGGCTGCATCACCTTCTCGGTTTCACCACTGGAAAGCCAGAATAATTTTGTATTTTCTTTACTTAACAGACATGAGTCTGGTCTTTTCCACACCAAGTCAGGCAGAAACCTATCGCTACTGACACAGTCCCAGGGTGAAGAGTATGTAAGGTATATTATGAGCCAGGGTCTAAAATCAGGAGCCACAGTCCCCAGCATCAGTGTGATCAAAACGTTGGCTTTGTTTTATTTGCCTTCCCATTTCTGACCCTCTGGGTTACGTTTTGAGGCTTGCATCCAAAACCAAAAGGGATTGAAACTTATTGGGGAGGAGGGGCGAGATGAAGTCAAGCCTGAAATTCTAATGAAGATGTTGAATATCTCAAGGTTTGTGATAAAGCATTGGGAGCGGGCAGGGCAGCCAGGGTACGGGTCTCCGAGCTCCCTTCCCGCTTCGGAGCGGCCTCACGGGTCTGCTGGTGAAAGCCAAATTGAACTCAACGTCATCGTTACGTGCCTGGGAGTACAGCCTGGCCGTGACATTCATTTTCAGCATGGGCCAGGCGAAGTGGCTTGGGATTGGGAGAGGAATTGCTCTCTAATGACTTGAAGGCAGTTGCTGAAGAGCTCTGAATAGTCCTATTCATTGCAAAGATGCTGTCAGGGTATCAACTAGCAAAAACATGGAGAACAAATGAAGAAAATAAGCTAATGGTGCTGGGTCTGGAAAACCCAGATCACTCCGTGGTGCGTTTCCATTTACCCTTCTGCACGCACAGACACCTGTTTTGTGAGAAATATAGGTTTTCCCGAAAAGCCCCGAGGTGCACCTGTGTGTCGGGGTGAGGTAATGGTAGATGGGAACAGGTTTCAGCTGAGACAAGGAGTGGCAAAGAAATATGTGTGTGTTTTCAGAACCCACCCAGAAATGCTGAGGGGGCAAGGTTAAGAGCGGGATGGCAATTTGGAGCGGGGGGTGGCGGTGGGAGGCAGGAGAATTGGCGGGAGAGCCTGAGGCCACCTCCGTCCTCCCAGGAATTCCTCAGTGCTTCAGCCTGGAGCTGAGAAAAACGCGGCTCTGCCCGGCACGAGCGGATTTTCCTTCCATTAGAAATTGTGCCGGATGATCAGGCTATTCAGACATTAGAGAGAAAAGCGTGGTAAAGGAGGAGATAAAACTGCCAATTAATTTTCGGTGAAGGTTTTTTCCCAATAGATGTGTTCCATGTTTGAAGTTTTTGTTATTACATAAGTTTGGGGGAGCTTTTTTGTCCCTTTTTGGGGAGGGGGGAAAAAAAAAGTCAAATGTTTGCCTTAGAATATGTTGGTTGTTCTTTCTGTTTTTTTTTTTTTTATTATTTTAAATTAACACATTTCACTGAAAAAATGCAAACAAGCTGCATTTCCAGAGTCTTGACAGCTAGTGCCTCTGAGCCTCTGAGCTGCTAACGGCCAGTGGCCAGTGCTGACCAGGAGCTGTTAGGAGCCCAGCTACCAAAACTGGACTCCTTGGTGGTTGACAAAATGTAGTTTAAGGGAAGAGAATTTAAGAGTTTGTCCCTCCATCCTGATAAATAGACATACGGGGTCAGGACGTGGCTTCCTCCCTGCCACGCAGTAACGTAGGGTTGGCCAAGGCTCATGTGAAACCTGTGTCTGAGCTGGGGCTGGGCTTGCCCAGGAGCTGCTGGGAGAGCCAAACCTGCTCTGGTGAGTGCACGTGGTGACTGGGGGTGCTCATACTGGTGTCTCTGGGTCACCCTGGTCTGCAGTTGAGCAGAGAACCCAAAGGAACAACTGGCCTTTTTTGACTTTGAGCCGTTCAAGGAGCAGCATTCCCTTTGGCTCATCTTGGCAGCGGTGTAAGTGGTCCTTGGCCATGCGGTGTGGGTAATGCACAGGGTTAGGAGGTTTGGCTTCTCTTGCAGTAGTGCTTTCCGTGCTCTCCTTGGTCCGCAACAATCTTTCTAAGAGCTTTTCACGAGCTGCTGGGTGAAGGGCTGCAATTCTCTTGCGTTGCGTGGCATCGCCTTTGAGAACGTGCAGTTGGGAGGGGATGTAAGCAAGGGGAACTGGTGGCATTTAGGGGCAGACTTAACCTTGCAATCTCCCAATGCAGGAAAAAAGATGGGAAGCAAGGGAGGAGATTTAAAACTGTTGAATCTGGGCTGCCCAGTGCATGGACAGGGAGTGCAGTGCGTGTGCGGGAGTTGCAGGTGGGCGTCAGAGAAGCGGGGCGTATTCTGCAAGAGTGTATGGGATATATGAGCTTCCCGTGCCTCCAGAGCTCCAAGGTGGGGAAGGGACCGAGCCTTAGGTGGCTTAACGAGTGGGCAGAGCGAAGCGCAGGAAAGAACGGACAGAGAGGAGGAGGAGTGCAAGAGGCAGGTGGCTATGTGGCAGAGAAGTTTTCCTCCTCTTGTCTCTTCAACATGATTCCCACTTGTCCTGGAAAAGCACATAAGGCACAGTTAGAAGGAAAGAAGGTGGAGACCAAAGGAGTATCTTTTAAAGGACTAATCTTGGCATCAGGAGGGGAGAGTGAAAATAAAAAGGACTTTTTTTTGTGCATTAAAATATTTCCGGCTAGCTGAAACGTTTTGCAAAGGAGGAGCCTGGACTCCCCTTTCTTGTCCCTCATTTAGCTAAACAACACAAGCCTGCAAATAAATTCAATTCTTCCTTTGATTTCCCTGCCTCCTTTTTTTTGTGCCCTTCCCCCATTGTACTCGGAGTCAGCCGCAGCGCTCGCCTGTAGCTTCACTGACCCCGTTTGAGCCTAAAGAGTTTCCCACCCACTCGCCCCAGGCAATAAAGCCTTTCTTTAGGTGTGGGGCTTACAGCTCTCAACTCACACCACTGGATAAATAGCATCTGGAGCCCTGGAATATTTTAAAGAGTCATCCAAATGTTCATCCCTAAAGAAAACTCATCAAAGTTGCTTTTGGCTCTTTCTGTTCAAAGGGGGAAGGCGTTATCAGGATATAAGGCGTAGTTTTGCTCGTAGGCTGGGGAGGTACAATACCCTTACTGTGAAGGCAGGATCTACTTCGTGGTGCTTGTAGCATCCAGTGACATGCCTGAGAACAAGTTTTGTAGCCGCAACTGGAGGAAGCAGTCAATGTTCATGGAGTGTCAGATAATCCGCTGTGACATATGATCCAAAAACATAAGGCTGACGAATATTCCTGGCACTCTGTGCCGGTGCTGAGAGCAGATTATGCATTTTTAAATGTTTGATGTTCTTTCAACAGTTAAAAGCCATTTTGGGCAACAGATAGCTCTGAAGATATTTTGAATAATAATTTTTTTACCACTGGGGCTTATCAGTGCTTCATTTTAAGAAGCGGCATCACAGAAGGCAGAGGGCTCTCTAAGGACCCAGTTCTGATCTGACTTACACCTATTTATATCCGGAGTAACTCGGCTGAAGCAAATGGAATTTACTCCTGCATTAAGCAAGCGTAACCAAGAGCAGAATTTAACAGGCTCCTCTGGCGCTTTCCATACGTCTCTTTTACAAACTCTTTTCGCAGCTCGGGCTGTTTCCGTGGCAAAGGGAAGCCGGAGCGTTTGGGTTTTAGAGGACGGGTGGGCACAACCCCCGTGCAAGACCTGGCAGCTGGGTCAAGGAAGAGCACTAGGCTAGGGTAAAGGCATGAGCCTGCGGGCTCCGATATGGGAATACCGCCTGCTCAAGCAAAAAGTCCCGTCAAACTCCGTGGGAAATAAGGATTACATGTATAACAGTTTGCAGAACCAGAATTTGTACGGATGAATTAAAGAAACCCTATGATTGTTATTATTATCATATGTATAGGTATATCAGTGAAACCCACACGCACCGTGGTAGGGAACACTGATTCTAATAGCCTATAGCCAGCCAGCCCGGGGTTTGTATTTACCGTCCTTCCCGTCCTGCTTATGTATTACAAGCGATTGTGCCTGTGCAGAGCTCTCTCGATGCGAGCATTTTTCCCTCTCAGGCAATTGCATTTCCCACTAAAGGCTGCGCTCCGCTTTTTCTGCCCTGCTGGCAGCACAAATGTGCCAATCTCATTCTCGAGGCATGGTTCCTGTTGTGGGATCAAATGTTAGGATTTTAAAAGCTAAAGTTTGATGTGGATGAACAACTGCCTATAAAACGCATTAAGCTCTTACCCTGTAATGTATTTAATTTCACACTGACTGATGGTATTGCCCCTGAATGGATTACGGCAGGGGGCTGCCATTGTCCTACTAAACCACACTGGTTAAATAATACTTTGGAGTCTAAAGCTGCTCTGGGAGCATTTCATATTGGCTAACATGTGAAATGAATACCTAGCTTTTCTGCAAGCGCTTCTGGGTTGGTTTAAAAAAAAAAAACCAAAGAAAAAAAACCAACTACATGTTGAGTTGGTTTACAGCGCAGGAAAATTTTGCGCAGTTGTAGGATGGCGTCTCTACCTCTGCGAAACGCGGACCGGCAGCTATAAAAGGCCCCGATTCAGGGACGGGCAGGTGCTTCCCTCGGTTCAGCGGGCTGCGAAGGCTCCTGGAGCAGAGTAGGTGCATAGCTTCTCGGGAGAGGTCCCCCTAAACTCATTCCTCACAGGTGTTTGGTGCTTGCAGTACATTTATTTAAGCTCTGTCTCCTTGACATTGGTGCCCAAAGGGGCAGAGGCTGGAGTGCTGCTTAGAGCTCAAATACGTTGATGTCTCCGTATCATAGTTGAGGGGATCAGCTTCCTTACTGGGCTTTTTTTAAATTATTATTTAATTCATTACTTTTAGCTTCAAGAGGTTTTCTCTGCTAAATAATTACTGCTTAGTCTTCCTTCTCTTTGTCCCTTATGCTGAAGTAAATCAGGAGTTACTCCAATGGAGTTACACCTTCTGTGTGCAAAATCGGGCTCGTGGGCTCTACCGATCGTTAATACACGTTCTGCCCTGAATTGTGTCACTCTGGGAAAGTCTGTGATTAACTGTATGAGTAAATGAGTTATGTGCTCCTCCTGCCTGTTTCACCCTGCTCCGTATTATGTAAGACAACCCCGAATCAAAGAGGGTTTCTCAAGTCCCTGCAATTGCGAGTAAATTCCACTCCCTGTTAAGTCATTTTAAAAGTATGTGCTTTACCTGTCTAAATATATAAAAATATATATAGATATCTATTTGTATCTATATAGATATATGTATGAATACATATATATGTATAAATAGAGAGAGGTCTGTAGCATCAGCAAGTATCGCCCATGAATGCGTGGCTCGGAATGCGATCATCTGCAGTTTGCTGAAGCACGAGCCCTTAGCAACTTTGCTTATTGCATTGATTAAGAAAAATTAAAAGATCTTTTCTTTCTTGAAAAAGAGAAAGAACTGCAAGGAGAAAAGGCTAAGGAGGTATTAAAGCCCCGCTAGTCTTTTTTTGTTTTGTTTCCCCCCCCCTTCCCCAAACTTCAGCAGAGCCAGGAAAGAATGCTGGAAGTCATCAGAGGCATGGTTGGGATAGAGAGTGTTAATTCTTCCATATCTAAGCCTCTTTGTCGAAATTCCCTTTGTCTCTTGCCCCAAGTCATTAAACACTAATCCCATCACTCTTCCTAATCCGCTGCAGTGGAGCCAGAGTTCAGTTTCCGAAACTGTCTTTGTTGCTTTCCTAATAGACAGCTCGCTCTGGATTTCGGTTGGTTCGGTCACATTTAGGGCTTTCCAGCGCAGTTCTTTAATGAAGTGCCATTAATGAAACTTTTCCTCCTTCATGCAGTGTGCACGGGCATCAATTGGTTTAGTGTTAAGTAGGGTAAGGTGCCTGGTCATCTTAGCAGCCTTTGCAAAATATGACTGTCAAAGGCAAAACCTAGGAAACAAGACCATTGAAGAATATAGCCGGTGAAGTACTCGTTTAATTACTAAGGATTTACAGAAGCAAATCTGTTCTTTGTGGCTTACAAAAGACAACAAGCTCAGAAGAGATAGTAAAGGGTTCGGGACCTATTCCCTTTTCTCCCTCCCCCTCTTCCCAACAAATCCTGGAAGAGGAAATGTGGCTGAGCAAAGGCATCAAAGCCTATTGAAAACTCTTTCCAACCTGCCCCAAGAACGCTAACTTTCTAAGCGGGAGGTGTTCCACTTGCTGCTAAAATAGACTTTGAGCCCTCTTCTGCCGGGAGACGTGGCCACGTTATCCAAATCAGTTCTTCCACAGCAGAAAGTTGAGCATCAGTCCATTTCTCCGAAATGGAAACGAAAGCTTCTTCATAACGAAAGTGTTTCTGATAACGGGAGGTGGTTTGTAGAGTTGCGTTTGGTCGCACAGGTTTCATCTAATGGGGCTGATGTTTTGAAGAGAGCACTTACTAGCCAGAGTATAAATGGCAATTCTTGTATTCTTTCTTCCGACAGTGGTGCTGAAAACCACCCGCATTCAGTTCATTTGCTACGTGTGTAAGAAGGGAAGCAAAAAACTCTTTAAGTAGAAACTCCTGAGAAAAGTTGCTCCTGTCTGGAGCAGACCCACCTCTAGTTTAAAACTGTTGCCAGAAGGATAGATTCTGTACGTAGGTTTAAGTATAACTATTTCATTTTTGGAAAGCTTTATTCTGCGGCCAGGTGCAAGAGTCCCTGAGTTAATCGGAGCATCTTTCCACTAAGTCTTGAGATTAGGATTGAATCTTCAACTTCCATGTTCTCAGTGGGATGCAAAATAAAAAAAATAAAGACCGCGAGTGTAGGAAAACTACTGAAGCTGGCAAATCTGCTGACTGTATATATTATATTTGCTAGGCGTTAACATTTTTTCCTGTGATATGAACTATCTAATTACCAGCAAACTTGTGATATGAAATAAACCACATCTTATTGTACAGCGCACTTTCCATACGCTCTATTTTACTACGTTCATATGCCGTATAAATGAGATCCAGGTTTGATTATTAAACAATTTAATTGCTCTGGCAAAGTTGATATTATAGGGCCCTGGAACAGAGTGCTCCAAAGGAGGATATTCCTTTAAAGGCTCTTTTAACGGTTCTGTGTTTGGTTTGTCTAGATCCTAATTTTCTCTCTTCTTTTTTTTTTTTTTTTTGATAGCGGTTTGTTTGGGGTTTGTTTGCTTCTTTGTTTACGTTCTTATATTCTTGGATTTTGTTCTCTTTTATTGCCAAAATGTTCTGGCAGGTGACACCCTAACTTGATCTTCTTCAAACATTTCGGTGCAATTATGTTGCCTCTCATTGTAAGCCGGCTCGATAACTTGCTTTACTAAAAAAATCTCTCAAATCCCCTGGGAAAATAAATCAGATCCATTTACAAACTGAATAAATCACAACAAAGTGATTCATCTGCAAATGAAACCGCAGCGTTCTCTGTAGATAAAGACAAACAACTGTATTTTGCCACTTCATCAGGGTTTCTTCCCCCCCTCAAATTCCGATGTGCATCTACTGTTGGCAATAAAAGTTACGCTTGCATGTTGTTAAAATTTGTTCATATGCTTCAGCACTTCTACTTCCCTTGTAATTGGCTTGCCAAATCTCTTACTTCGGGGAATTGGAACAGCTTTTACATGTGATGAGGAAAAATTTCCTGTACAAGTCACTTTAAAAAAAAAAAAAAAAAGAAAAAAAAAAGAAAAAAAAAATCCAGAACGCATCCTGGCGTCGGTTATAGGCTGTGCTGGAGCAGCACACACCAGCAGCATCACCAGCTGAGTACCAGCTGTCTGCTAGTCTTCAACCCTTTAAACTCAGTCCTCCCTCGAGTTGATCTGCCCACGGTGAATTAGCTCCCCATGGCTACATCCTGGCAGAGCTTTCCATTTAATTCTTCCCTTCCTTTCCGTTTCCCAACTACTGGCTTTTTTTCCACTCGTCTTCTCTCTCTGCTTTCACCAACTGCAGCTCAGGTGTGAGAGGAGTCTCGGAGGGGTCCACACGACTTCTGGGGAATGTCTTCTGCAGGGCACGGCCCGTAATGGTTTGATAATTATTAAAAAAGCATGTTGGGGACTGACAGCAAAGCAAGGAGTACTGGTTAACGGTGACGTAGCTTTCTCTAATCTGGGTATGACGCTGAGCGTAATAAACAGGTCTTTAACTAGTTGCGGATGCCTGGGTCAAGGCTGGATGCCAGTCCTCAGCACAGGCTGGTAGGGAGCATACCTGGCTTGCGTGGCTGCTCTTTTGGGACGAGCTTTCATGCCCGTTTGCCCAAGTGGCAGAATCCCCTTGGATTTCAGCCCAACCGAGCCTTGGAAAATGCAGTCGGGTGATCAGCTGTGGGGGGTAATGAACGGATCTCATTATTGATTAATATTGATTTGTTGATATGGCCACAAATGAAACATCTGTTTGTTTCCTTGGCTGGGGTTGATTTTCCCTCCCTGCCGTCTGTAGGAGCCCATGCGGGGCTCCGTGCATGCGGAATTTTCTCATGAAGCCCTTGCCGTAGCTTCAACAAAAGGACATGAAGAATTTCCTTTGCTTTGCTAGTGGTGGCATTCAGACAGAAAGAGAACCCCTGGAAAATGTAAAAGCTTTTGTAAAAACACGAGAAAAGCATTTAAAGCCTTTTCAAAGAAAGAAAACATCAGTGTAAAGCCTCCTATAGTTGCCTGCCAGCGCGGTCTCTCTTGATTTGAAGAGGTTTTGTTAACCTTGAGGGGGAGGGAAGCAGAATTAAGGTTTTTGCTGGGTTTTATTGTTCTGCTGGTTTGTTTTGAGTTCTGTGATATCTTCTTTTTCATCAACATATGCGTGAACTGTGATTATACTTGAACATTTATTTACCCTTCCAGAAACATCACTTTTCAAGCATGAAAATATTCGGGTGCGTTGCTTTGGCCAATGAGTTTCCTTGATACGCGATGAGAATTTCCACTTTGATATTAAGCAGTCATCTTCAATGAAAGATTTCAGTGATGAGTTTGCATGATAACGTCAACTCATCACGGCAGGAACCAACCCAGTACCCTCTGAATGGACTGGAAAACTGCTCCTCTTTCCTACTCCCCCTTAGCTTCCCAGGCAGTGCTATCGATGGTCAAAATCAATGCATGTCATGAAGGAGCCGTAAAACTGATGGCCTCCAAAGAGGGCTTCAGACGAGTGGTAGAGTTGACTGGGGAGAGGGAGACAGGGAACAGAGTGGTGAAGGAGGAGGGCTGGGAGAAACTTCTCTTCTCTCACCAGAAACAGGGAAACTGTCGAGAGAAGTGGGAAGGTACAGAACTGCATAGGAAGGATATGCAGCTTTCCACCATTCAAGCGCCCATGCTTTGATACCCTACCTCTTTGATGGCACCATCCCCTGCCTCGAGAGCACTTCCAACAGCCGTGGGAGGCTTGCAAAACAAATGCCCTCGGAAAAGGGATTTAATAAAAGAAAACCACCTCTTCAACCCACATCTCCTTCCTAAGCGACAGCACTAGAGCTGTGGGTGTCCCTAGGATGGTTGCTTGGGAGGCTGAACAGAAAAGGCACGAGAAAGGTAGTTCTATTGTAAAGAAGAGAGAAAACTACTCAAATCCAAAGATGCTGGAGCACTCAAAGTACATTCAGGGTCTCCTGTTTCCTTCTCTCAATCTGTCTTCTCACAGGGTAAACATTTTGGTCTGAATTTTCATGGGAAACATGTTCAGGAGCGGGGGGAAGTAGAGGTCCTTAATAAATTTATCAAAAAGATGTGTCACCTTTTCCACAGCCTTCATCCTCCTCCATTCTTGTCGTCTTTCCTCGAAATCCTCCCTGCCTCCAACCAAAACCAGAAAATATGCTCCAGTGCCCACCCAGCAACACTAGGCACTATGGCTGAGGAGCTTCTGATTGTTGGAAGGTCCCAGAGGGATCTGCCCAGGTCTAGCTTGAAGAAGTGTGGACTGATGGCTTTGTCCAGGAGGTGGTACAAGTGAGGTGGGGAAGGAAGGACGCACAGTTTTCTGAGCACCCTTCTATTGGTGTCAGAGTCCAGCAGTTCAAGGAGTTGGGTTTCCTGGTGGAAGTCCTGCCTGTCCTCCTAAGCATTCAGCTTTCCCTGTAGAAACTCCCACTTGTGAATAAACTTCTCCCTGCAAAAATGTTTACATAGGTATAGGTGAAATTCATTGGCCCCCTTTTCAGAAGAAGTCATATTCCATGACCTAATGGCCTTGGATGTCTGTGAATGATTCCAGATTTAAAACTGTCCCTGTGAAAAGAAGTGCCGAAGTCTAAAATTATCCTATGAGAAAGGCTCGTACAAAGGTTTCTCTTTCAACGGGGTTTGCACATCAAGTTTCTGCTGCTCAAAGGACTCGCAGTGCAGCATGTCAGCTTTGCTGACGGAAATATTACCCTCTTGCCTGGATTTTATTTTATGTTTGTTTTCCCTTCTCCCTCTAGCAGCCTCCAGCACCACTCTTGAAAAATGCTGATTGCCCATATACACTCCCGCCTCCCTCCCGACGGAGAAGCGGCGGCGATACCGCAGCCCTGCTGCCGGCAGGGCAGGGGCTGGCTGCACCCGCGCGAGCGGGGCTTTCCAAGAGAAACACTCGGACAACACAGCTCTTGAGTGCCTCAGCCATAAATCTTCTTTGGGAGCCCTGCCGGCTTTATGGACTCTGCCATTTTCTCTCAGACAATTCAGAGCCTGCCCTGTTGCCTCTTGCAGAGGCAGAAAGAGCATGGCTTGCTCTGGAGAGAAGAGGATTTAAGTTTTCTATAATATCGGGGTGAAATGACCGGCAAAGTTGACAGGATACGATTCTTTTAAGCTAGAAAGTGGTGACAGTCTTCCACCAGCTGCAAGGTTAGTAGAAAGTAGAGGGCAATGAGATTTTAATCCATGTCTGTTGAGGGAAGGAATAGAAATAATCAGCTTAATACGCGGGAAAGGAGATTTAAATGAGATATTAGAGAACTCCCTCATACCAAAAACGGTTAAGCACCAGAGCAGGCTCTCAGTAACTATGTGGAATCACCACTGCAGGAGACACATCTGTAAAGGTTGGGTCTAAGGAAATGCAATCCTGTCTCCAGTAGATGGTGTGGATAACTCCTCCGGGACAATACTCATCTCCATTTCATATGGTTGACTAAGGAGAGCATTCCCGCTATAAAGAGGCTGATATCTGGCTCCTGGGTTCAAAAAGAATATAGGAAAAGCCATACTGGTTCAAAATTAAAGATCTAACCCAGTATCTTATCTGCCATGGGGACCCACAGCACCTGGAAGGAGTGAAAGAGCGAGAGGGTCATACGGGGATACTTCCCCCAAATTATCTCCCACCCTGCAAACTTTGAAATTCAGGGACTTGACTTCTCTAGCCAGAGATGTTGTTTTCGTAAGGTCAGTCTCAGCAGCTCACCTGGTTGACTTGTTTCTGGTAGATTTTCACATTAGTTTTTTGACTCGGAAAAAGAAAGTGATCATGGGAAGGTGGAAGAGGCAAGATGATAATGGGAGAAAAAACCAGAAACTGGGCAAAGGGAGAAGGAGTGGAGCAGAAGGGAACAGAAAGGAGGAAAGTGGGATAAGAAAGCAAGGAATGAACGAGAAGAGGAAAGGACCTGGATGCCTTGCCACGAAGGAAAGCAGATGGTAGTGTTAGCCATGACATCAATGACTAAGTCCAAACCAAGTCCTCTGGTAACCGTGGCTTTATGTTAAATCCACTGGCTGTGATACTGTTGCTCTCCACAGCTTAGGTGCCACGTTTGGGAGCTGAATCAAACGATGGCCACACAGCATTAACGTATTTGCCAGCCACAGAGTGAAACATCTGGATAGCAAAGACCCTCCTCTGCTTGCCCCGGGGACCCAGTCCTTCCCCTGGGGCTGGAGGGGCTGAGAGCGGGCGGCTCCACTGGAGGTGCTGGGGAGGTGATGGATCTCAGCACTGATGCCAAAAGGGCTCCGGTGCTGATGGAAATGGCACCTGGAGAACCCGAAACAGTGGGGAAGTAGTGGAGGTCCACCACGGCCAGGCTTATGTTGAAAAACTAATGTACTGGTGTCTTGTGAACTTCTCTGTTCATGGCTGGTTTAGCTGGAGAGGAACTGATGCCGTGGGAGAAGGGCATCCGAAACCAAATTACTGTCAGGGATTTCTTTGGTTTGTAGTATTTTTGGTCTGAAGAGGTTGATTTGTTAAGTTTGGTTGCAGGGCGAGTGTTGGCAGACAGTTTTAATGGGCCTGGGTTGTTACTTCATTTGTTTTTCACAAATTGTGTCTGGTGTTCCTGGTTTTACCTTGTCTCGACAGGGACATATTTGAAACCAGAAGATTTCTGCTGGGTGAAATCTTTTCGTGATCAGTGATTTGCTATGAGGGATGCAGCAGAGGGACATGGGTCCCAAACCATCCCTTTTTTCTTTACCCTCCTGTTCTCCCCCACTTCTGGCAGGCTCCAGTACTCCTAAACTCTACCGTTGACTTTGCACTGGTTCTTGTTGGGGGGTTTATGGATGTTTAATTACCTGAATTAAGTTACTGCCTGCGACTGTAATCCTGGAGACTTCTGTTCCATGGTCAAGCATAGCCAGTGTTACACTGAAGAAGCTTGCAGCTTTACAATTTCAGTTGAACTTTATCGTTGTCGTCTTTGCTGCGTGTCCAGCTTTGTCCACCTAAGTGTGAGAGTGGGAGAGGCTTTCGGATTTTCCTTCAGTCATCATAAGGCAGCACTCCTCATTTTCAAGCTGGTAGACATCACCGGTGACAATCTTCACCAAGAGGAAATCTGTAACTAAGCTGTCACTTCGGTTAAAATATCTTTCTTAAAAAAAAAAAAAACAAACCAGAAAAAGGGATCCCTCTGTGTCAGGAGAGGATGGGGAAGCTAAGAGAGTCACACAGTGGTTGTATATAACATCCAGAAATTACATTAATAGAGTACTTCCACTGTCCCATATTTTTCTGATTTTGTGAATGTCACATGTAGAACAGCATCATGTGGTTACTAATTATGACTACCAAAGTGCAATTTGTAATAAGGCTAGCAGATGTTTGCAGCACTAAATATAAAACAAAAGTCAGATCAAAACCAGCTCTTTTTGCCCAGGACGTATCCACTCCAGATCACGTAGAACGTGCGTTTTGTTTTTAAAACAAGTTATTCTCTGTAAATTGTCTCTCTCTCACCTTTTAAGGTCTATATTTGCGACGTGATCTGCGCGATCAGGTGGCAGAAAATTATAATATTCCGCTTGCTCGTACTTGGCCTCTCATTTTGCTTTCAATCAGACGAAGAGGAGTTTTGCCACTGATTGCGGTAGGACAGGATCAGCCCCTCTGTTTTGCTTTCGGAAGGATTTTAAAGGCCGTGTGAAAATAAGAGAAGTTTGTGTTGACCAAAATGCCTGGGATGAACTAAAAGAGAGTCATTTGCACTCATGTGAGAAGAGCTCTGTTGAGAGCCATCAATCCCGCTTGTGACAGCGTATTGACACTTGCTGGTCTTTAGGATTCGTTTCTTAAAATGCGAATGCAGACAAGTTCCTGTCTGTTGTGGGAAAATATGGTGGAACTTTGTTAGATGAGACACTCGAGTGCAAATAAGTGTTTCCTGTAAGAAAACATTTGGCTCGAATCTTCCCTCTTTTTTTTTTTTTTATCTCCTAAATTGTTTCCCCATGTCCTTAGTGACACCCTTAGGAAAAAAAAAAAAAAAAATTATCATCATCAAAAATAAAAGTCAACTGCGCACATGCCAGAGATAATTGGAGATTTATAATACGCTCTATCTAACTTGTGAGCATTGAAATAATATACGTGAGTGATGGGCTGAAACTTCGTGGCATGAAGGATGCCTTTCTGGATAATTTACATCTTGGGGGGTAGTATCTTAAAATCAGAGGTCCTGTCTTCACTCTGTGCACATTAAAAACCACATGGTGCTTTTCATAAGAGCCTGGGTTTGCCCCAGCAGTCTCGGCTAAAATTTTTTCCCTGCTCTTTAGTCTTGCAGCGCGCGCTGCGCTCAGACCATCTGGTCACCATTCTGCACCCTGGCCGTGGCTGCTTTTAATGGCGAAATGATTTCTGTCTGTATACAGTGGGTAGAGTGTTTTGCATACTGCATATGTTCGAGGTATTACATATGAAAGGCATTATGTAAGATTACAGGGAAAGAAAAATACTCTCTTAAAAATTGTCAGTAATTGCCCAGAATGCTCTTGTGACACCATTTGATGATGCAGGATCCTTAACCGCTGCTCTGAAGCGGTCTAGTTTTTAATTTGCATTTTAAATTTTATCCACTGTGAAATTCTTTGATTTTTGGTATCCTTATTATTGGCATCTCAGATGGCCCTTCTAGAGGCCAGACCCGTGTGTCTGGTCATCTAAAGACAGCTCTGAATAAACCAAGTGTACAAAAAAGAGGAGTTTGGGGACATGCCCAGGCTTTCACACCCCACGTGAGCATCGCTCAGCGTGCAGCCCACGTTCCCCCACTCGCAGCCCCGTGCCCCTGGCCTGGCACAGGTGACAGCAGTTCGAGCACTCACAGGTACAGCAAAGTCATATGTGGCTGACGAGCTGGGTTTTAACAAAACAAATTTGGCTCCTGGGCTTTAGGCTGTGCCGTTAGTGTATCCATTCCAGTCCTGGTCCTCCCGGGTTGTAGTCAAGGGCCTAAAGCTCAGTTCAGCTGCTTAACATTAGCGTTAAGCGAGGCTGAAGATGACTCAAGGTTTCGGGGACATCCATACCGACGTTAGCGTTAGGTGGGGTTGGAGGTGACCCAAGGTTTCGGGGACATCCATACCAACGTTAGCGTTAAGCGAGGCTGGAGGTGACCGAAGGTTTCTGGGACATCCATACCAACGTTCGCGTTAAGCGAGGCTGAAGGTGACCGAAGGTTTCGGGGACATCCATACCAATGTTAGCATTAAGTGAGGCTGGAGGTGACCCAAGGTTTCGGGGACATCCATACCATGCTAGCAGTTATACAGCACTGGACCCGTGGGGACCTGTGTCCTGCAGGAGTGGGCACTGGAAGTCCAACCAGGGCATCGCCGATGGCTCTTGCTGGACTGACTCTAGCTGACTTCTGCCGTGGTTTTTTGTACCTGCCAACGACTCCCCATGCAACGTAAAATGCTGCTCCAAATAGGACATACCTGTGGTCATCCTTTAAAAGCTTTCCTATATCAAGGCTCGTGGTAGAAAACAAGGTGTTTCTGGAACCAGAGCTTCAGTTAGCGCTGTAAGATCACCAAGAACATTTCTTAGGACAGCCAGCCAGCCGTGTTGTTGAAGGCGTTTGTTTCTTTATATGGTGTAAAGACACTGTAAGAGTGTTGCACAATCACCCGTGCGTCCACACAACCCCGTCCCAAGCACAGGACAAATCCAGGGCCGGGAAATTCAGCCAAAACGTGGACAAGAAATGTAGCTGTTTTGGTGACAGTTCCGTTTGAAAAAGCCAGGCTGCAGGAGTGGGACGCAGAGCTCTGGGAAGCCGGGGAGGCTTGCTGGGCTCTTCTAGGCTCTGCTGGAGGGAAGCACGTCAGCACATCCCTGAAGGCGAGCGTGTGCCCAAGTGTTTCGCTGAACCGGGGCCCCGTTTAATCAAATCCTGGTTTAACCTTGTTGCCCCGCAGGTTTTTGAGGCAAGGTTGTTTTAGCGGGGTCTGCCTCCCCTCGCGCACGGGCCTTTGGGCTGAAACGAGGACCGTTCCACCAGCTTTGCAGGGTTGGAGAGTCACGCGTCGTTTCAGTCTAAAAATAAATCCCAAACGTGGTGTTCTATTATTGAAGACAAGTTGAACTGTGCTTTCCACGCAGCGCCTAGAAAAGAAATGATGCTGCATTATATTTTCAGCTCGGGCACGAAGCCAGCGCTAACTGCTCGCTAATATAATTATGACCTAAAATACTGTGGGCTGGTCTGCGGGAGGCTCCGGGTTCTTCAGTGGAACTGGGCAAGCTCCACCGCCCAAAATCCTCTTTCTGTGCGCGTGAAGAGCTTAGGGGATACGCACGTTGAAGCATGCTTACTCAGAATCAGGTTTTAACATAACTAGAGTAACTTTTAAATCTTTCTGATTACCAAAAGGGGAAAAAAGTGCTTTCAAATTAATAAAACCGCAAGGTGACTATGGGTTGTAAAGGAGGTCTTTCAACAGCTCCTACTGAAACACAGAGGAGCCCAGCTGGA
>NW_009227741.1:0-14645 GCF_000690835.1 Fulmarus glacialis | reverse complement strand
AAACCACAAGGGAGAGGACCCTCCATAAAAAAAAAAAAAAAAAAAAAACTAAAAAAAAAAAACCAATGGCACAATTTCACCCTGAATCATTTGCTCTGTTGGTGAAAGTCACAGAGAAAAGTCCTAAAATTATACAATTATAATAATAAATCAATTCAGCATGTCATTTCTGCTTTTCTACATTAATAAATTAACCATGTAACATTGTTCAAAATTATGTCAGTTACGCATATAATAATCTTTTAAATTAATGAAGTGATGAAGCAGTTTGATGACACCCATGATTTACAGGGCTGCTTTTAGCTAATGTTAAAAGCCTTTCATTTAATAAATTGCCCCCTTGAGAAATTACCAAAAATGAATATTTTCTATGCTAAATGTTCCAAGGTTTACACTTTTTCAATATATTAACAAATGGCAAGGGAGAAGCATTTTTCAAAATATATCTTCTTTTACATATATTTAATTGAAATTAATTAGTATATTACTTTAGAAGGAAATGATCACAGAGAAAGGTGCAGGATCATTTATGAGAGTTTCTTATGGCAATAAAACAGAATTTAAACAATGGAATTAATCATGTCCTTAAAAATTTTTATGATAGATTAGGAATCATTCCAAGCTTTTTGATTAAATAGAAGGACATTCCATACAGACAGGAACAAAAAAAAAAAGAAATCCAGCTATTTCACTGCAATTAATATTTCCCTGGTTTCATTATGTCAGGATATGTGCATGCTGAATATTTACCGAGCTTAAAGCGAGAGTCCAAGGGAGGTTCACAAGATATATTTTGCTTCGCTCTTCCTTGCACTCGGCACCCTGGTGTAATGTATGCACGATGTTATGAATGCTTAATATATCCCATTTTATGCACGTCTTATAAGAAGCGAGCTTTAAAGACACTTTCTCATAGGGTTGGTTGGGATTCAAGGAACATAACGTGAAACGGTATAGTATGTCCTATAAAAGAGGTTAAAATGGAGGTTATAATTATGAAAGCTCAATAGATTTGAAAGCCAACACAGTGCCCCCTTGCATGTGATACTATCTAGAGATATATAGGACTATAAAGGGAAGCCTGTAATTGATGCTCTCTGTACTTATTAGGATTTGTTTTAGTAACATCAGGGACTCGTTTTTGTACTACCTCTGAATAAATAATGTGCACAGTAGGTTGGGTCAATTCCTTTTCACTTTGAAATATTTTCGGCGGTTGCACTAAAACCCAAGAATAATTCATTGGCTTTTTGTAAGGCAGCTGGATGTATTATGAAAAATAGGTGCGTTCGCTGACTTATTGGGGGGGGCTGTAAGAGGGGCCAGCGTGAAAAAGAAGGGACTCTTGGCCTTTGGGGTGACGGGAGAGCGTTTTCCAGCTCAATCAGGAGCATGTCTCAAGAAATAAACAGGATCGCAGAAAAAGACCTTGTTCCAGTGTTTGTATTTCAACGCTCCACGGGTGAAGCCTGCCACATAGCAGAGACTCCTCCGGGAGACCCACATATAATTACCCATGGACAGAGCTTTGCCTCCTGTAAGTAAACCACCATAATGAGCACAGCTCCTCAAATACATATTTATTTTAAAAAATAAGTGAAACAGAACCATCCCAAAAAAGCCTGAAAATTGATTCCAGTGCAGGCTTTGTTTGGCTCCTGCTCCTGGCACTGATTGCGGAGTTTAATATCGCCGGCAAGTCACTGCCTTATCCCGGGTGCCAAGTTCCAGATCTCTCAAACTGCTCCAGCCCTGCCAGTTACCTACGGTAGGAGAGACGTGGCGATGCTTAGCTAACGTTTGGGAAGTCCTTTGATATATCCTTGGGTGAAGAGGACTGCAGAAGGACAAATTAATTAGTAATAACAATGATTAATGGATTAGTTGTGATTTAGTTATTCTAAAATATTTCTTCGGGTACCCTTTGCAGCAACATCTGAAACTTGTGAGGTTTTTTTGCTGGGAGGGTTGGTTGGGTTGGGGTTTTTTTGGTGAAAATTTTCATTGGGGAGGTTGCGCTTTGGAGAGCTGCCTCTAGGGCATCTCCTAGTGCTCCCACCCTTGGAAAAAGATCATCAAGGAAATCCTGTCTGTCTGTCTGTCCATCACCTTCCTCTCGCACTGAGTAATGAGGGACGAGTTTTTCCTCGAGTATGTATTCAATGTGAAAGTCCCCTCTTGAAACTCGGTCTTCGGAGAGCGGCTGGTTTGGTTTGGTTTTAAGAAACAACGTCAATTTTAGCAAAGCGAGGAGAATTTCTGGGATGGTGGGAAATGTTATTGCACATGCTCCTGCATACAAAGTTTGTCCATCCAGAGACGGAGGGCCTGATCCTGCACTCTGTAAAAGCAGCAGGAGTTTGTCACGAGAACTGAGAAAGCCCAGGGTAAGTACGACTGTGATTTGTACTGAGCAGGGGTCACGACAGGGTTTTCTGCAAAATGTGAAGCGTACGTATGAAGATTTCGGGGGTCAAATTATTGCCTTCTACCGTGCAGTTAGTTTTGGAGACCATCTTGAGAGGGCTACCAACTTTAACTTTTGGGTATTTGCAAAAGCATCTGCTTATGTGAAGCATAGCTTCCAAATAATTTAGCGAAGCAGAAATGACTGTGTGTAGAAGCGTTCCTCCCTGCCCCTGGGCAACCAAGCCATCTGTAAGTTCAATCCATGTACAAAACACATGGGTCCAAGCTTGAGACTTTGCAGGGAAAGGGTTTGCTCCAAAAGCTGCAGAATGACCGACGGGTTCAAGGCGAGTTCTCAGTTTGGCAAACCTTTGAATGTAGTGGAAAAATGAATGTGGGGTCTAGTTTTTGCTGTGAAACTTTCGGATGATTCTAGAGATTATTTGTTTAGGGGATTTGTTGAAGGAGTATCTCACCGTGATTTCTGCAAGAAAGTGGACGTCAGCAGCTTCCAAGCTGGAAAACTAGGAGGACTGATGAGAATAGGAATCAATGACATTTATTTGCTAAAGAGCAGAAATAATGACGTTTATGTCTCCTTATCAATAGATTCGTTAGATTTTGTTCTAAGAGAACATACGTAGTAATAACAACAAACAGGTAGAGTAAGTTGCAGTGTTATAGAAAAGCATGTCTGGCCATCAGAAAAAAACAAGGAATATCTTAATACGTGCTTCTGTTGAGATACACAGGGATTGCATCATCCTGTGTGACAGAATGTATCCAAATGCAGAGATAGGGCCAGAAAACCCATACGTTTCTGCCAAGAGAATTTCTGCCTGAATATCTTTTTGGCAAGGATGAAATGCATCTCACTCCTCAAGCCCTGGAACAAATTGAGGGGTTGGTCTCTAACGGTAATTTTTCAGATGGGGAAATGACCTCAAACCGCCTCGAGAGACTTGGCAGAGAAGGGTCGAGAGGATGTAGACGAAAAGGAGTCGTCCTTGAGCAGGACCGGGGGCTCCCTCCTCCACTGTCGTTTTGGGATGAAAGCTGGGGGGGGTGAAGGGGACAGTTTCCACCTCAAAAAACCCCAGCGGTTTCCACTTTCAGCCCATGCCCTGGCTGGTTTTGTAGAACCTGCTGCTGCAGGGTCTGCTGTGCCTGCCTCTGTATCCCCACCACACCCCAGCAGAGCCGTGTGGATCTTTGAGCTTTAAGCAGAAGATACTGGTCCACATAAGGCTCTTTTGCATCTACAGTTTGGCTACGGCTCTATTTATGATCTCTGAAGCGCGTGATCTGAGCCTTGCTCCAGACAAGTGGCAGCTATGGGACCATGCTGTTGGGCCTCACTGTTGGTAGGACGGAGGCTTCTACGCAAAAATAAGGATTACGTGGGGGCTGATTTCTAGTGTATTAAGCAGCAGATGAGCCTGTATCAGTCCTTACCATATCCTTACTGGCCATAGCAAGGTAGCATTAGGAGGAAGACCTATTGTTTCTCTTGTTTAGTTATCAGTAATATCATCTACACGCCTGCGTCCTTCCAAAGTCGAAGACACCCTTCATTTTGTGAACCAACTGGTCTAATTTTGTTAACGCCTTTTTGTACAAAGAGAGCATCTTTCGTTTAAAGCTGTCAGACTTGAGGGTGGAGGAGGGTGGTGGACAAGGCATGGGGTCTTACAGCTCCTTCTTGCAGAGGGGTGAGATGAGGCACGCAAAGAGCTGAGGACTAGGTTTTCACAGGCTGCGCAGCCCTGCTGCTCGCTTGCGGGACTGGATTTGTCCCCATACACTGTTATCGGCAGTCCACCGGCCCCATCAGGTCATGGTGCCCCTGTCCTGGGGCTAAGGAGCCTCGTGGAGGAGAAGCCCTCTGCACAGGATAGTTTAGCATGCTGAAAAAGTTTGGCTGCCAGTATAATCGACTAAATCCATTAAATTTGTTAAAAGAGCAGCCAGCCTCACCACTGGTATACCCAGCAGAGGCTATTTGAATTAGCTAAGAAATTAAGTGATGAAAAATGAAACTAAAGAACCCATTTATTAAAGAAGAACGGGCTGGGCAATATTTGAGTGAAAGCATCCCTTTCCACGTGCTGGGAGAAGGTGGACTCGGTGCATGCCACGGTGGTCAGTGGATGAAGACAAGTCAGGAGGAAGAAGAGGAGGGCAGGAAGGCTCTGATGGACACAGTGCTGCCCCTTTTTCCAGCTCCTTGGTGTGTGTCACGTCCAAGTCCTGGATGAGAGAGGGGCAGGCACTGAAGGCCACCTCAAGACCTGCAGGAACGCGGGTCGGACAACACGTGAACATGCAACGCGAGGAAGGCACAGACGTACCAGAGGGGAAAAAGCACCAGCTGCAACAGTCAAAAAAAAAAAAAAAAAAAAAAAAGAGGAAGACTTGAAACCTGACAGTTTGTTGGCTGACTGTAGAGCACAAGGTGATACCAGGCCTGGTTCTCACCTGCCGATGGGTATAGAGCAAAGGTTGGGGTATGGTCAGGATCAGACTGGGCTTGCACGGAGGAGTAAAATTCATGGAGCCTGACTCACCCCTGCTTCGCGCTTTGCGCCGTCGGTTCAGCCTTTGCAAAGGAGATGCGAGAGGTGCCAGTCCGTGTGGTTGTGCAATACGCTAGAGGAGGCTGAATTCATCCTCCTGTCTGCAGCGGCAGTGAAGATTTGTGTGCTCTAAAGGAAGGACACGACAGAAAAAGTATCCCCCAGGGGAGGGGAAAAAAGGAGAGGTCAAAACGGTGGTGGAGGGGTTACTACCGATGCACTACGTGACAAGCGCAAGGGTGAGCGGAGAGGACTGTATTTGGGAGCAGTCATCGTGCCCCGCAGAAGCATCTCCCATCCTTTAAAAATAATGATAGGAGCAAGAAAGCGCACTTTAATTAGAAACAATAATAATTATTACTTGTCAGAGGCTTTTTGCCCGAAAAGCATAAAATTCCGTGCACTTTGGATAGAAACTCCTTACCAGGAAATCTGTAGTTTGCATATCCACAGCTAATGCTGCTGGTTCGGAAGTTGGCAGAAAAAAATGTTCTCGTTCGTTGTGGATGCCGTTTGAGGGTAGGCAGTCGTACGTGCCGCTTTAAGTAGCTGCGGAGGGTGAAAAATGTTGCCTCTAGACTGCCAGCTCAGGTGCCAGGCTGCTGTCCGACGCAGTGAAAAGTATGAAGATATATCACGTCTTCTTCAGCTTTCAACGCCTGGAAACGCCAGCAGGCCCTGGCAGACCATGAGCCGCCATGAAGGGGTCAGCGAGACGTAATGAAACATCCGTGAGGGAAGAAGCATCCTAGTGTTATACAGACATTTGGGCAGGTTTGCAGGGCAGCCGAGTACTCCGTATCTCACGTTACGTTAGCTGTTTATAAATTATTCCCTAAGTTTTATCACACGCGCATATTCATTTTTAATGCTTAAATACACCTTAAGAATAATTTTCACTAAAGGATGATCCCTAATTCCATCAGGAGCAAAGCTAAGGAAATGCTACATGCAAATTTGAGCAGGGGTTGGTACCGTCAGTCTCCGGCTTGTCTTCCTGGAGGGAGCTCGCCAGCCCCAGGTCTGTCGGAGCTTGCAGCCTGGCTGGGAGCCGCAAAGCCTCGGCTGAAACCCTACCTGTGTGCCAAAGGTCCTTAACTCTCTAAACTTGCCGCTCCCACACCCAAAGGAAAGCGCTCGCGCTCTCCCGCTTTCCCACAAAGACTAAATCTTTCAGCTGCCTCCCACACAAGCCAAGGGAAAGGATGGAGCAAAATGCATTTTAATGAGCATTTGAATAATCATCGGGAAGAGTACTTTTCACTGACATAGCACCTTTTGTTGGAGCGATTTATAAACATCTATTAAGCCTGACAACATCCCTGAAGGGTGATTCTTTTTTTATTCTCGGGAAGCGGAGAGCTGGGATTTGCTGGAGGATAGGGCAGGAAACCCGTGGCGGGGCTGGAAATGGGAACCCCGCGTGCGGGATTTCCTCTCCCCCCTCCGAAGGGTTTCCTCTCGGCTCGCTAATCGCTAAGCAAGATCTTGATGACCAGATGCTCATAGATAACGTAGCTCAAATATTGCTTCCTTTCTGCAAATTACATGCTGGCTTGGTTCAAAGGCCAAATCCTATTCCGCCGTCAGCCGGTGGCAGGGATCCCATCCAACATCGGTGGAAGGGGGACCAAGCCGGCAAGAGTTTGAAAAACAAAGCTAAATGCTTGGAAACTTTTGCAGGCGGACACATTTGCAGAGAGCCGCGTGGTTTAGAGCGTTTTCTCTCGCTTGAGAAAACCTGCAAGGCTTTAAATGAGATTGTTTCTAAAGGGCACATCCAGGCGCTTTATCCAAAACCACTGGCAAGGCATTTGCCTACCAGGCAGCGCGCACGTTCCGGGGGGCAGCGACAATATTTCTTCTCTGACATCGCCAGTTAAAAGGATTTATTTTCAGTAAAATACAGTACTTCAGTTGCGTGATGGGCAAAAAAAGGTACTCTGTAATTAAAAGCGGGATTAGACAGAAAAATGAGATGTTAGGCGGATAATTAGGGAACTATTGTAATTAGAACGTGCTTTTAAATCCCTTAGTAGCTTCTATTATGAAAGGGATGTCCTCTGATTAACTAATATTTCCTTTAAGAGTAGATATTTTTCCTCTTCCTTTTGGAAAGGAAAGCTTGAGTTGAATGACTTCACCTTAAAAAATCACAGTTTACTGGGGCCCAAGTTCTCCTCGTAGCAAGCCAGTTTTGCTCAGGAAAAAAAGACCTATATTTGGGGTTGAAAGTGGCAGGGAAGATTTTTACCCGTAAGCTTATTAAATCACTTCTCTCCTCTATTAAATACAGTGTTATTTATAGACAGTATTTAGTATTCTTTGTATTCAGCCTTTAAGAGAAATTATTGCTGTTAGAGCAATGATAGCCTTAGATTAAATTTTTATTCATGCAGGTTTTATACAAACGAAAGTGCTGCATATTTCTACGCGAAGTAGAAAGCCGTGATGGTTTTGAAAGGATGTGGAGCTTCGACGAGAGCTGTCTGACAGCTGCTGTTAATGAACACGAACCAACAAGCCTCTCGGAAGCTGCTTGTCTCTCCCCGGCTCTCCGGCAGGGAGTAGGAAAGGACAGAGAGTGGTCCCACCGCTTACAGCCCCATAAATCAGAGCAGCTCCGCTGAGGTCGGTACAATTATAGGTGAGTTAAAACTGGGGGAAGCGAGAGAAGAAGCCGTCCCCTTCCCCTCACCCGAGCCTTTGCAGGTGCTGCTTTGCAGGGAGCCGCTGCGAGAAAGTGTCACGGGCAGATAGGGAAAAGTGGAAAAGGGAAACAACTTGATAAAAACGCAGCCTCCTTCCCCTTTTTTTTTTTTTTTTAATTAAGCCTAAAATTTTAGGAATTGCGAGAGAAGCGAGTGCAAAAGTTCAATTTGAACGCAATGGCCAAATGTTGCCTCTTATTTGTAAAAGTAGGAGGGGAGGGCAGCAGAGGAGACGGCCAAACGTCCAGGCCACTGAAAACGCTGATGCATGTTTGCGTACTACCGTCATCGGACAAACAAGGCTCCTGTTCTTTCGCCGAAAACACCGAAAAGCAGATGGATAATTGCTTTATGCAGAGTCGAGAGCCTTGGCATCCATCTGCAGATATAAAAGATGACTCGGTTAAAAACCCATTTGCGGTACATCTGATTCCAGCTTACTGGACATATTGTTGAGAGAAACGCTCAGAAAAATGCTTCCAAATAGCTGAATGGTCAGGGAAAGGGTGAAAAGAAACCCAAATATAGTACACAGGCCCTGGAGAAAGGAGGCCAGGGAGGAGGCGTGCTGAGGATGGAGACCCCCGAGCCTGACATGGGCACTGCTGCGAGAGCAGCGGGAAAGGCTGGAATGAGCGTTTCCAGCGTGGTGAGTGATGCCAGGGAAGGGGTGTCCCAACCTACTACTTCTGGAGGGGAAGGTGGGAAGCATCTCTTTGGGATACCTTTAGGAACTACGGACACAGAGGTCCTCCCTGGGGTGGCTTCAGAAGCCCCAGAGATCACCAGTGCACCAACACTGCAGGAGTAGGCTCCCAGCACTGCGCTGCCACGTCTACCCGGCTCGTCCACTCAGTAACGGGGGAAAAGCCAGCAGGAACGAAATGCCGGTGAGTGGGAGAAGCAGAGAAAACATCACCAGCCGCTGGTGAGACTGAAGGAGGGACTCGTGGGCAAAGGTCCCGTCCAGAGATGGGAAACCCTTGGAGGCAGAGACAGCCTGGCTCGGTGCGTACACCGGTTACGCGGAGGAGCGGCAGCTCGTGCGGCCTGGCAGGGTACCAAGTCAGCCTTTCACCCGCAGATTTCAAAACATCGTTCGTCTGTCAGCGCTAGCACACCCCTGACACCGGCACACCGTGACCTGCCACTAAGAAAAACTTCCGAGAGCTGGGAATCCTCACAGATCCGCTTAACCATTTAATGATGACTGAGCCAAATCCTCTGCTATATTTTTTTGGCTCTTCTCCATGGATCTGACGGAGTGGTGGGCGCCAGCCCCTTGCCAGGGGTCAGAGGGACCAGGCATGAGTGGGTCTAACAGCAAAGCCTCCCAACTTACAGCGTTCTTGCTGAAGGAGACGGAGACATCAACGAAACCATCCAGGACCATGTCGCTGAGCCCTAACGATGGCTGTGCAGACTCTGGAAGGAAAAATACCGAGCTGAGCTGCAGAGATGCTGATGCCAGCGTGGACCAGCGTCATCCGACGTCTCCTGACTTCCCAGGCTGGATTCTGACATCCAAGTCAGGAGAGAAACCACCCGACCAAAGGGAGTGAAGGGAATTCAGTGATTCAAAGCCATGGCCTCCTGCCCTATATTTGCAGGATGGGGGGCACAGAGGAACGTGAACCGGTTTTCCTTAATCCATTGAAAAATCTGGGCTTCTCACTCCCACAGAAAAGAGCCGTTGGGCCTAACGATACCTTCCAGCTCTGCGGTGCCACTCAGCCAAGATGCTGAAGCGCTTTAGATGTCTTAATTCATCCTCTCAGCAAATAGCCGAGCCTCTGCACAGCCAAGTGCTTGTGGTAACAGTACAACACAATGGGGAAAATACAGTATAGAAAAATACGATGGTTTTATGTCTTTTATGTCTTATACTGCAAACACATAAAAACAATTAGGGTTTGGAGAATATTTTTTAAAAGCAAAGAGAATGATTGGCAAGGCAGAGAAAATAAATATTATACCCCTGAGAGGGTTAGGGACATATTATTTTTCCAATTTTACAGAAGAGAAATGCCAGATCAAAATTACTTTCCCAAGATCACACAGGGTGATCCTGCCACCCTTTCTATTGAGTAGTTCTTACTCAAGGGTTTGTCTGTCTTCGTGCCCGGAAACCTCTGTGTTTTAGAACTTTAAAGCCCGCTATCCGGTGGTGTACATTTATGGTATATTAGCTACTCTATATTTATTCTCCACATATATATCTTTCCAAAGTAAGCTACCTCACCCAAAGGCACTTTCAGAAGCGTAAGGCCAGCGGTAATGCTGCTAGAAGAATTAACACTGTCCCACATAATGAGCGATAATTAGTACTGGTCAGGACAGGAGTTAATGCACATCGGCGGACGTAAATTCTGCCTTTGTGTCCCCGTGCCGACGTAAAACCAGCCTGGGAATAAGATCCCACTGGGTGCGAAAGTGAAGGGACCAGGTTGGTTACCTGATGCCTCGTGATGCCTGAGCTCAAATTCTCTCTGTTCCAGATCTTTCTTCCCATCATGAAAGCCTGCACCCTCTTTTCGGCAAGGTAACAGTTCTGCCAGTAATCCCAGAGGTATTTGATAACCCATCATTTCTGTGGGTCTTAGCGGGGAGGGAAAAAACCTGGGCATCAAAACCGGAGGCTGCGACAATACAACCAAATACCTCCAGGCAGTGTTCCGTAGCTTCCCGTTATGGGGTTAACCGTTTGTGGCAGCAGAACTGAATTACAGGCTCAACAGCAAAAAAGAAAACTGATCAAGAGAAGAAAATATCGCAACAAATTCAAGCTATCCCCCTCCTGCGGGTGAAAGGCTGGTGGGGCGACGGGTGGCTTTGCGTAGGGAGGAGGGTGCGTACCGGGGCACAGCTGGCACGTGTGTGCGAGTGCCAGCGCACATCTGGCACATGCATGGATTCGGGACGCCGGAGCAAACTGTTTGGGAAATGGGTGGGAAGCGAAGAACTGGGCACATAGAGAAGGTACTTCCCTAACGCTTCAAACATATTTGATTTCAAACTGTGTTTTCTACAACTTGTCTGAGGTCGGACCTGTCCTCCTTGTGGTTGGGCTTGAGGTTTTAAAGAAAAGATGGATTATAGAAAGTCGCCCGGCTGCAAACACCTTCCTTCCTTCCTTTGAAGAGGATTTGCTGAAACGTAGCCCTCACTAGTTCTAAATACTTGGAAGGGGAAAACTTAGTAAAGTGGACGGTAATCTTCTGGGCTGAAAGCCCTCATTTTTACTTCTAGACTATCGCTGTGCTTATTGAGTTCAGGAAAACAATTTAGCAAATACAAGCAGAGCCTCGCAATATAATCACAAAGAAAAATGAACTTTTCTAACACAGAGACCGCCCGCTTCAGCTCACTGGAACAGCAATTGAAAGCCAGGTTTTATCGGGGTTTGAAGGACGTGCAGGCTGAATCGCCGTAGGTGCTGGGATCGAGTCTGATTTCCAGCATCGCTGAGATCCAACTGCTTCTACCGTCTTCACCCAGACCTGCTGGAGCTGAACACCGTTCGTAATCAGGGCCCAGCTGGTCTCTAGAAACGGGCCTTTTCCAAGCAGGAAAGCGCTTTGAAGTATAATTTTAAATTAAATTTTTAAAATACAGAGGTAAAACCCTGTATGGACACTTACTTTGACTTAAGCCAATCTGACATTGATTTTGCTTAATTGATGATGAGGGATTCATTTGAGCTAAACAAACAGAAACTGCTCATAAATTGAAATGAAATGTTTTTTCTTCTGGGCTTTGCCTCATCTTAGCTAGTTTAAGGACCCGACTGAAGTTAAAGCCGGGATATTTTTGTCGGCTGGTTTTGGCTAGAAACCTGTGGGCCTGTTTGTGCCGGCTCGTCAGGCGCTTGTAAATGGATTTCATTTTGATCAAAGCAAGTGGAGGCGATGTGACTCTCGGCCCTCCGGAGAGGGACCCCCGAGGTGACGTCAGCCGAGGGAAGAGTCACCGAGTGCAGCCAATGTGTCGCAGAAGAACTTCAAAGCAGGATCCATAGGCAACCTTGGCTAGGAGCAGGGAACAGATCCAAGGGAAAACATGAGGCAGGCAGGCTTGGCTTCCTAAACAAGATCTATATTAAGAGACAGGCAGGTAAGAAGAGCTTTAGAAAAAGCGCTGGAAAGAGGGAATGGAATAAACTACACGCCCAGAGCAACAAGTAGTCCCGCGGTGGCGTTTTCTTAGGAGGTCTCTTACTCGAAACTCTGTGGTTTTTAATACGCTGATGAGGTAAAGTTCGTCTGAGAGTTAGTGGCTGTTTGTGATGGTCTCATCGTGTGTTTGGAGGAACCCACCAGGCAGTGAAGAAGCAATCAAAGGAGATGAAGACCCAGGAGCCACGCTCTGTGGAGACAAAGCACAGCAGCAGGACACCATGGGAAGACTAAGCAAGGACTGCGTGTCAAGCCGCATGTTTTATCTTTGATGCCCGCACTGTTGTTTTTTGAGAATGGCTTTGGGAGGAGCCGCCTGAGTCAAGAAGGCAAGAGATCCTTTCAGGTGGTCCCTCGTGGAGGAGCCTGGCCAAACATCCCAACGGCCAGAAGAAGGAACGAGGTGGTTACCTGCCTCCCGACCCAAAAGGCCAACGAAGGTGCCGTAAGGACGTCTAGTGAAGAGTGCTGCCGATGGATCTCAGCCTAGGTGAAGCTAAGCGACATCTCAGTAAGGAAATATTTGGGATAACTGCAGCTCTTCTGGAAAACCGTGAAGAAAACTGCAAACACACGCGACTGTCATAAAACCTTCCAGTCCAGAGCCGCACAGAAAGAGAAAGCATATTGCTCTCAAGAGTTTGTCATCCCAGGAGGGAGGGAGGGAGAAGGATGTGGCGTTCCCAGGTACGGAAACCCAGGGTAGAAAGCCACCAGCCCCTCAAGTTCAGCAAGGCAAAGATTTTTAAAGCAGAATTTGAACTGTGTCGGGAAGTCAGACGGTGGAGCTTTCCCCTAACTTATAGACCCAACATGTGCTTCTAATACAGAAACTACAGCAGAAGCTAGAGTTACTGCAAGGCTGAGTGTACTAATGAATCAAATTGTCTCTACACGACTTCAAAGGCTTGGGGAAGAAGCAAGAATAACTAGAAATGTAACACTAATGGCAAGGACAACGTGGCTGGCACTGGTGAAACCCGGTGAGGGTCTCTTCATTAACAGAGAGGCGTAGTGTGTATGGAAAAAGGCTGGGAAGAAATTAATCTGGTGGTGCTGTACAGCAAAGGAGAAGGAGCAGCAGCAGCCTCAAGTTTGGCGAGAATAAAAAGCGAGGCAGAACGGGCTTGGTGGAAAAATGGGGTGAGCAGTACAGTAATGAAATTTGAACAGAGTACCTAAGTAAGAAGCATTTCAGATACTAGCAAGGACAGGAAAATAATAGAAAGGGTTACAAATGATCAGCAATGCAGATGACTATAATAAACTCTAATAAACTTCAACTTGGAAACATAAAAGGAGAAATACGATCTAGGATGATATGGGAAAAATAATTTAAAGCAAGATATTCTGGTGGGGGGAGAGATCTGGGCAAGGTCCAGAGTTGCTATTTATGAGTTAACGAAGAGAGGGGTGGGAACAGCTTGTCTTCAAGCAGAGGCCCGAGAGGCAAAGTATCTCGCCTCTATTCCTCGCGCCACCACGTAGTTTCTTGGTTGAGTCCCTTGAAAAAACTTCTGTGCTTCCAGTGCTCTGGCCGTGGAATGAGGATTTCCTGCCTCGCACACATGCTCGTAAGATGTTCGGCTGCTACGGTGGGACCCCCGATGCCGCAAGCCGTCACACGCCGTTCGGCTGGGCGGCCCCGTTTCAGGGGGTGCGCTCAAGCAAGATCAAATTAAAAGGGATGGTAGAAATGGAGAGGGGGACCGAAGTGATAGCCAGGCTAGCGCATCTCCATGGTTCACCTTTATCTGACGGGGGGTAAATGCGTCTTGGAAAACTTTTGACTCCGTTCTGCTCCGGTTTGCATCCAGAGAGGCATAAAAGCGGTGTTTTGAGGGCGGAAGAGGGGTGAGGCAAAGAATTCAGTGTCCCCAAAATCCCCTGGGAACCGCTTGGGTGGGTAGAGCCTGCTGACGTGCTTTTGTTGGCTCCACAACGAAGAGGTTCAAAGCTGTTTCGGTCGTGTCTACGTGCGCTACGATGCATGTCTAGCTTCAGAAAGGTACAGCCCTTTTCAAAAGGTGACGCAGGCACTTAATCCTGGTGACTTTCAACGAGACTTGGGCCGGTAAGGAAGTCCTGAAGTGTGGCTTACTGCCCACGTTTGCTAAAGACGGTTTATATCTCTGGGAGGAATTAGGTGCCAAATTCTGTGTGGACTGTGATGACTGTAGTGTTGAGAGAAGAAGCAAAATATCTTTGGAAATTTGAACGGAAAGGTTGAATGGTGGGATAGTCCCCCTCAAAGCAATCTGAGAGCCCTCTTAGCTAAAATACAGAGGATTTGATTGATCTAAAATCTACTAAATGCAAGGAAATAATGTTGCAGTTGAGGAGAGCTGAGCTGATTGCTCCATGAGATGTTTCTCTGGTTCCATGTAAAAAAATACTCCCTCTCCAGAGTTTGGGTGCCTGTCTGCTTTCTTGTCTTGTTCCCACAACTAAGTTGAGGGTGAGAGCGGGGGAGCATTGTCTTTAAAGTGCAATTACAGCTTCTCAAGCAAAGCTAACATCCTCGAGGTAAAAAAAGTGCTCGGTGGGGTAAGCTGGAAGAAAACGCTCTCTTGGTGCATCTTGGTGGGTTCTTCTGACGGGGGTTTCCCTTTGATATCTGCAGATCCCTGCAGATCTTTCTATGAACCCTTTAAACAAGCCGCAGAAAATGACCGTTAGCGTCACGTCATCGTGCAGGATGCTCCGAATCCCCGGGCCGTCGGAGTTTCCCGTCTGAAACCAGCGCGTGGGCCTGGCTCGGTCCCTGCACGTCT
>NW_009227740.1:22700-26195 GCF_000690835.1 Fulmarus glacialis | reverse complement strand
CGGGGACTCACCAGGTGTCGGGCGGTGACACCTGGGAAGTCCAGGCTTTTGTTCCCTACCTTTTCTAAAGGACACATCGCCACTGCTGGAACAGGGCGACGTGTCGTTGTCTCCGGTCTCTTGCTATAACCGCCCTCGCTGTTTTGCAGCTGCGGGGGGACGTGTGCTCGCCATAACACGCGGCTGTCGCTCCCCGCTTTCCGGGCCTTTGCTCGGCGAGGGTGGGACACTGACGTCTCCAGAAGCGAGCAGGTATTGATAATATTTGGAGAAAGGTTTAGATTTGCAAAATACTCGTTAACCACCAGCGCCGTGTAAGCATCTTTACAGCTTTTCACCCTCCTGTTACACATGCCTTGCACCTGAGGAGAAGACCCATGTCCAGTTTCTGCTCTCAGTGAGCTGCAGAAGCCTGCCCAAACCAAAATGGGTACGTGCATGCTGCCGTAGTGCTGCAATATTCACTCAACAGAGAAACTCACTCTTTTTTTTCAGGACACCCAGTCCAAGAGCTACACCAGGGAGTTTTTTGGCATAAAAATACCACACCAGCTTGGCCCTGGGGGTGATATGGGCAAATTTGCTCCCTCCTAGGGGATTTTTCAGATGGGTGAAGCTGCATCTCCTGCAGCCAGGGACTCATTCGAGTCTGAGCCCGGAGCTGGGCTCAGCAGCAAGAGTCTGGAGCTGCTTTTTCTTCCTTCTCCAGAACTGAGTAATAGAGACAACTGTTGCTGCTAGCCCGTAGGTACATTGCAAGGACATTTCTTAATTAAATTTATGGAGTAATTAGAAAATTATGGGATTTTTAAAAAGCAGATTACAGAACTTCACCCAAAGAGAAAGCAAGAGTTCGTGTTTTCAAGATTCTGTGTTTTCTGCTCTCTTGCCCTATGATCTAGAAACACCCTCACCAAATCTGGCTAAGTGTTTTGCATCAACACACTTTAGCAGTTCAAGTATGAATAATGTTTTCCTATAAAAGACTAAAAAAGACTCTAAAAGACTCTTATTTCCTAAAAAAGAAAGAAATACGAACAGAAAGACAGAAATGTAGTTGATTTTAGGATAATGCTGCTGTTATAAAACCACTGTCTAGAAACTGTAGTAATTGAACACGTATTTTATAGATCTTTTTTTCATCGTTTCCCTCCCAGCAAATGACGGGCGCTGTTGCTCCTCTCACTCTGGGAATTCCCAGCGGATGGCTGAATTTAAGAAAGGAAGAAATGCAAATTTCCCCCTCTGCCTTTGTGCTTTGCTCTGAAAGGCAGAACGGTCTGAAAGTTGCCGGTGGTTGTGCTCGTGCTCGCCTGAACATGGAGAAGAGCTCCCCGAATGTCCTGATGTAAAATTGAGGGATTGCATTTCAGCCTCTCCTTTCAGGGCTGAGGCTCAGGGATTCCATTAATATAAATGCTTTCTTCCCGTTAAAAAGAAAACCAATTTGAAAGAAGCAAATAAAACTAACACTATCCAACTGACTGACAGCTTGTAAAACCCAAACAGAATCAGGAAGAGGGGTTTTGCATTGCTCAATTTGCAGGTGAGCTTTACAACCTCCGCTGATTTGCGTGAGTGCATGACATGGGAGGCAGGAAATTTTTTGTGCTCTCAGTGAGGAAAATCTAACGTATGAATCTTTTTTTCCAAACAGCATATTCATCTTTTAGAAGCAGTTGTGCCTAAACTTGCGTTCCCTACAGACGTAGGAAATGATTAGATTTTGTGTCAAACAGTAGAAGTAACTTATTTTTTTCTTATTCTGATTTCCTGAATGAGTCCAATGAAAGCAAACCCCTCAGGCCAGAAAGGATAGGCACCACCTTACTGTTAAATATTTTCTGCAGTTTCTGCGGGGGTGTCAGCTCTGCAAGGGAACCTGTTTATTGCGGCGGCCGAGGCTGCCAGCGCTCGCAGTAACCCAACGCCGGTGAACCCGGCCGGGAGCAGCGAGGCCAGCGGGAGCCGTGTGCCGGGAGGGCGGCTAATCCGCCCGGCGCCGCTCACACAGCTTTCACAGGAGATACAACTCGAGGAGGCGGTGCGAGCCGAGCCAAACAGGGCTGGGGCAGGCGGGTTTTGTCCAGGGGAATGAGGTGGCGAAAGGGGGGTGTCCCCGGCTGGGGTCCTAGGGCTTCCCCGGGGCGCAGGGCTTGGGGACATCAGTGCCCCTTTGGGGACATTAGTGCCCCTTTGGGGACGTGGGCCAGGTGAAACCCCTCGCCCACGGGGAGCAGGGAAGGTGGCTGGGGCCGGGTCATTCTCCGGGTCCCCTCCGGTGGCTTCTCCCAGATGTGTCAGAGCATCCGAGCAAAGGTGCTCTCGCCCTGCGCATCCCGCCTTGCCTCTCCCTGCCCGCACCAAGGTCCGTAGGAACACGGCAGGAAAGCGGAGACCTGCATGATTTATACACCAAAATAACATTTAAAAGCAGCAAATGACTTTGTTAAAACCTGACAAGAAAACGAAGCTAGAAAAAATAGGCCGAGAAAAAAAGCAAAGGTGTTTAAATTAGAGGGTTTTTTTCTTTCTGACATCTTCATTGTGTGTCTAGGCGGGAGTGCGTTTTGCACTAAGCCACACGTGCAGGCGTGTTTGTTGGCACACGGGTGTAGCGGATAGGGAACAGAGCCTGGGGAAAACGTTGATTTAGGATGCAGAAAGCACTGCTTTTGTGCTCGGCATTTTGCAATCTGGGGATGAAAAATAATTTAATAGCCAAATTGCAAGGCTTCTGGGTTTAAATGAACTTTTCCATGTTAGAACACAGTCAGTTTCTGCACATTATTTCTCTTGCAGGATACACGTATATATATATCTGTGTGTGAGCAGGGTGTCAGGGAGGTATGTGTACTGCCTACAGAAAACACAGACCGAGATCCCCTGACAGAAGATGCTATTTAAATAGTCTTTTCTGGTTTATAAGCAGAAACCGCATATTGGCTATGCAGACGTTTTGTCTTCTTTCCATTTTAAATGAAGACTCGAGTAATTTCTAACAAATGAATAAAGGAGACCTGGTGTAGCCCCGGGGGCTCTGGGGCCCCGCAGTCGGCAGTGGTGTGGCTGGGACCGGCACCGGCCAGCGCACCCTCGCCGCTGTTCCAGGGCTCTGGGAACAGCGATGTTCCCGAGGGAGGAGTGTCCAAATGGGGGGGACCTGCGTCCCTTCTTCCCGCACTGATGACCTGACCGACTTGCTGTGCGTGAAGCACTGAGATTCTTGCTCTGAACCCAGAGAAAACAGAGAGGAAAGCTAACAAACCGCTCAGTCCTGACTCACCAGAGATGTTTTTTGACACTTATATATGACCCAGTGCCTCCTCCCGCAGCGGAGGCAGAGCTGCCTGCTGGGGTGAGGGAGAGATGCCAGAGATTTGGACTCAGTAAATATTCCAGCAAAGATGCTGCATTTTAACAGGCAACTTTGGTCACCAGCAGCCCCCCGCTCAGGCAAAACCAAACTCCACACCTTTTTTTAGCTCCCCGGTT
>NW_009227740.1:18621-22676 GCF_000690835.1 Fulmarus glacialis | reverse complement strand
TTTTGCCCGCGGTGGTCGCAAGAGCGTCCCTGCCGCTCGGGGGGGGGACAGAGCCACTTGCTGCCAGTATCTGGCTGGACACACGTCCCGCGTCCCGCTCCCACCCGCGCACTGGCCTCTTCCACCTCCTACGCAGGAGCCTGTAAAAAGTCTCCGAGTCAGCTGGAGGCGAGTAAATCATTCCTGACAGCTACATCTCTACAGGGCAGTTAGAATTAATGTAACAATTTGGCATTTAATGAAGCAACAACATGCTGGGCTGCAGAGAATAGCTGGGACCTGCTGCAGTCATATTATAATCCCTGAGGGACCCAAACGGCAGAGACTTCATCAGATGCTGACTTGTTAGGCTGAACAAACTGCCATGTGGGAGGAAAGCGGAGCGGCCGGGAGCCGGCAGCCCCCTCCAGCTGGGAGACAGGCCGCTTTTTTGGGAGACAGCCAGCGTCGGCCAGCTGAGCGCGGCTCGCAGGGACCAACCTGCGGCTCTGAGCCCAAAACCGTGTGGCCTTGTGCTCCGGGGATGGGCATCGGTCTAAGGAGAAGGAGCAGCCCAGGGGATGCGAGGGGACGTTGGTCGCGCGTTGCCCGTGCCGCTCTGCCAGGAGGTGCGTGCCGAGGGTCAGGGGAGCCCTCGTCCTGAGGCAGGTCACAGAGATGCTGAATCAATGTTGTTTGTGTAAAAAAATATTTTCTGAAGCTTGTCGGAAGAGTAGAGAAAATAAATCAGCGTTGGAGGTGCTGGGCGAGGGGGAACTGGCAGAACAGTATGTTTTGTAAATGACAACCAGCTTAATCAGGTGCTCTGCACCCAGAAATCTCTGATTTCTGCAGAAGTTGCAGGTATTCCAGCCATCTCCAGGATAAGTCCTTTTAAAAACACTCACTACGTGAGGGAGGGAGGGAAGGGACAAATGCAAATGACACTGGAGACAATCTCCTGTTTCCCATGTATATACATATGCTCTCAAAGCATCACAGTTTGCAGCAGCTTGGATGCTTTAAAATAAATCATGCAGTGCATTCTTTTTTCTTGCTTTTAAATGAAACCGTAGCACAAAACAACATCCTCTCACTTCCAAAACCATCCATGCTGGCTCTCCTCTCCGGGGCTGGCTGGTGTGTGTGTGGCCATAAACCTCAACGCGTTTTGTTGTGAAGCCTCATGGTCACCGGCTTTAAGGGCTTGACAGGTTTATAAAGTGCCGAGTGTCCCAGCGGGACCGCGGCACTGTTTGCAGAGAAGATGAAGCGTGCCATATCCAGCTGGTCTAACAAGGCAGCGGGAAATCTAAATTAATTCAGGAATCACTTCTGTTTTTCCAAGGGAGGATGTTGTTCTCAATCTATGGAAATAGCACATCAGGAGAATACTTATTAACGGCAGGCACGGGGGGTGCGACGCCAGGCTTCCCTCTCTTATAGTGGTGTAAATCAGGGGGCATTTAACAGAAGTGCAAAGCAGCAGAGTGAAACGGGGGCCCCAGGGCTGTGTCCCCGCACAGACACCCTGCACAGGGCCGGGCAGGATCTGGGTGGAAATTTTATTTCCACTTGAAACAGCTGATTTAGTCAAACCTGCCTGTGAAGAGGGATCAGACTCCACAAGTCCCACCTGGGCTCTGCAGGTGAGGCCAGCGGGGAGTTATTTAATGGCTCCTGGCTGCCCCTTTCCTAGGGCTGTGTCCTTGCTGGTTCCTGGTCTCCCTCAAGCATCATGGGGTTGCCTTGTATTTATTGCTTGGGACCTGGCATTGAGCTTCCCCTCTGTGCTGAAGGTCAGTTGTGTGGGCTGTGGGGATGGTTTTGGGGGAGGTTGTTGCAAATTCATAGGTTGTAGGGCTGGACTCATCCCCAGAACATGGTGCTTGGTGTTTCCCCAGGGTCTGGCATTTGTGTGGGCCATACACTAAGCAGTACGTGTTTCTTTATATCCATAGGGAGGTTGGTTCCCAACATGTGATTCTTTTCAACTAAAAAACCCCAAAACAAACCTCAGATGATCTCAGCTTGATGTACAACAGGCCTTTGCTTTAACACAGCCTGGGTTTGAGGGGTTGGAGTTGTTTGCTGGTGCCTCTTTGTGAGGCCACACAATGCTGAGCTGTGGCTGCTTTTCCTTCTGCATGCTGCAAGCTGGACTAGGATTTATTGGGATTTGTTTTGTTTTCTCAAATGTGAATCATACTTTGAAAAGCAGAAAAACTTCTGGAGACTGGACGCTTGAATTCCTGCTTGCCTGCTCCTGGGGGCAGTCCTGCCCTGGGTCTGCTGCTGCCCCTTCTCGGGGGTCTCTGTGCTGGCAAATGAGGGGGGGAAAACCAAGCTGTGACTGTATGTGCAGAAAAGGAGGGATGGTGATTATGTTCTGGCTAAGGAAGGGCTAAACACTGCCTATCACTGCACCAGAACCATTGCTTTCTTGGGCGCAGTGGGATGGAGGTCCCGCAGCCCAGGCGGTGCCTGATGGGCTCGTCTGAGGATGATGGAGCAAAGCAAGGCTGTGTGTGCTGAGCAGACCCAGGCGGCAGAAGGGGAGGGTGTTAAAAAGGTATTTGTTGTAACTATGCTCTTTGGAAAGTTAAGTTAAATATCCGGCATGGTCCTCAGTACCCTGCTCGTGTCGGTCGGTGTGCAGCCCCTCAGGCCCGCTTCTAGCAGCAACTGCTCCGATGGCTCTGAGCAGCCCTAACCCAGAGCCGCGGGGAACCTTTAGCTAAATGAGGGAGGATTTGGACAGCAGACCTCCCGTTTTGGGAACTGGGCTCCAGTTGTTGAGTTATCATGTTGAATTGGCTTCATATTAAATGGGGCTTTTATGAGAGTGATTGAGAAGGAGCAGAGCCAGATCCTGCTTCTGTTCCTTGCCACCAGCAGTACTTAGCACAGCCTTTTCATTTCCATTTTCTGAATGTACTCTCCTTGCTGTGGCCTGTTTCTGACAGGAGGCTGCCATGAACTTCAAAATTAATTTTCCTGGACTATCCTAATCGTTCTAGTTGAAACATCCCCTTGTTATGCTTTTATTGGGACTTGGCTCTGGGGAATAAGGGTGTTTTGATGAACCTGCCTGATGTGGCAAAATTAAAACTTATTCTGGTTTTAATTTGTACTAATCATACACTCAGAAATAAAGAATTGGTCCCCCAAGTGTTTTTCTGGACTAGAGGACCGGGCTTATTTATTCACATGGATTAATATGCTGCATGCTAATTGTGGGATGCTGATATTAGCCATGCTGCAGCAACAGGGGCAGTGGAACCACAGCAAGTCAGTCTGGAGACATCGCTGTAGCCCAGATCCATTGAAATACAAATTTGTGCAGTTTTTCATCACTAGATTTGCCAACAGGAAAATCATCATTTTCACAGATAAATTCCCTTGTGTTAGTTGAAGCATCTCATTAACTTAGAAGAACACTAATTGGACATGCTTTGATCAGATGGGGTATTTTTTTTCCCCACTTCAATATAAAGGGCAGTGGGTTATGTCCTATATGCAAGTTTAACTGTTCAGACCAAGCGCAGCGTGATGCAGTGGGCTCCCGAGCAACCCCACGATGAGCAGCGTTCGCAGAAGCTCACCGAGATAACTGAGCACTCAGCTCCGATTTTTGCAAATTGGTGCCTGGTATCAGGCCCGGCTTTGTTGTGCAGCCGTAAGACATGTCCTTGTGCCCCGAAGCCTGCCCTGGGGGTAGGAAGCCCCTCCATGCTTGGGGTGGTTGGGTGAGGTCCCCCTGCGCCCCCCGAGCTGTCTGTGCCTCTCCTCAGAGCCCCAGCACCCTTGGCGCCGCAGGGAGGCAGGGGAGCCGGGGCTGCGGGTGCAAGGCGCTTCTGTGATCTCGTGCCTTCGTGGGGTTTTTGGGTCCTGGCACGGCCCTGGAGTCAAGGTGAGCCTGTGTTTCTCCTTCAGGCAAAGCACAGCTGGAACACGATCACTTTTGTGGCTCTGTGGGTTGACACATTACTTGTCATTAATATTATATCAAGCCAGCAGAGATCGAGTTGCAGTGCATGGAGCCTTGCTGCAGCGGTGCTTTCCCTGGGGTGGGG
>NW_009227740.1:448-18590 GCF_000690835.1 Fulmarus glacialis | reverse complement strand
ATAATGGAAGTCTGTTGAAGGTTCATGAGCCAGGACTGAGTCTGGCCCCACCACCCCTGGCTTGCTGCATCTGTGGGGACAGGATTCCCTTGAGAGTCACCTCCTGCTTCCAGCATGGCAGATGTTTTACCTTCTGCTAGTCTTGGCAGAAAGACCTAAGTGCTCAGCAGAGGATGGAGGAAGGGAAAACCAGAAGCCTCTTTATTTTTTTAAGGCCACCCCGGCTGTGAGTTAGGGCAGGGAAGGTGTCAAAGTTTAGCCTACTCCAGGGACTGGCTTTGTACAGTAACAGGTCCCTCTGCAGCAGCACTCCTTAGGGCAGAGCCACGGTTATGTACTGCTCCAGACTCCGTGCGTGTGTTGGGTGTTACTTGTGCCCCATCACACTTGTGTGCAAATGTCTCTGAAAGATTTCTCTACTGATAGCTCTATCAGCTACACAGCTATAGCTCCATATGTGCCTACAAGTGCATTATACATGACATGTATGCTACGTGCATTGGGCACCACGTGTTGTGTGCATGTTACGACACTGGCTCTCACCAGTGAGCTGGCAGCGGGTGGATGCTCCAGTTACAGATGGGAAAGCAAAGCCAAGACTATCTTGGGTATTTTTTGGCTGTCATAGACTAACCTGCAGCCTGATGGCAATTATGAGCCTGGAGGTCAAATTAATCTTTGAAAAGTAGAGTTGAAGGCACATATGCTCAAGGCAGAAAGACACTGGTGGTCAAAAAACCCAAACCTGCAGGTTGCATTAGCTGTGTTTTGGGGAGCGGTGTCACTTCTCACGGATCAGCCAGTCGTGCTAATGAGAAGGCTTGCTCTGAAGTCACTGCTCCTCCATTAATTAAAGCTGTTTGGTGTGAAGCAGTGAAGAGGAATTGAGGAACAGCTCTGATGCAGTTACACTTTCCATAGATGTTGCTGAGTATCCATTATGGCCTGTGAAAGCCTTGTCAACATTTTTCCAAGGAAGAATGAAAATGTAAATAACTTTAAAATGATTCAATGTCACTGTGGTATGGAAAAAGGTCATGCTGCTGGAGACCATTTATCTTTTTGCCGATTTAAAGAGCTTTTTTCCTATTACATTTTTTGAAATTAATGTTTTCAAACATTACCCAAAGTAATGTTAACAATCATGGGGTTTATGGGATTGATCGTTATGCAGGCTGGGATTTAAATTGAAAAAGATTTGTTTTGGGTAGTTGTTGCTGGGGGGTTTTAACAGAGTTTTTGATTTATTGCTTAAAAAATGTTTGCATGATTTAATGAAAAGACAAAACCAGATCCTGAGTTCCCACACAAATATGAGTAGAATATTATTTGGGAGTGAGTTTAGGATTATAGAAGCAGAGCTTGTATGTGCATGTAGATGTTAAAGTATATAAATCTGAGGTGAGCCTGAAGGGACAGGGTCCTTATTTGCAGGTTAAGGGTTGGAGGGAAGATAGGTTGGAGACTTAGTTTCGCCTCAGCCCTGTATAGTGCTGCTCCTCACCGCCGTGGGGGCATTTAGACCTCTGTGCTCTGCAAATCTGGCAGCGTAGCAAAATCTGTACCCGCTAATGCACTCAGCGAAGACCCAGTCCAAAGCTGGAGTTCAGATGTCTGTCTGGTGTCCCAGTCAGCTAGGACACAAATAATCCGTTGTGGGTTTTTGGTACCTATTACAAGTGCAAAACTGCATGGACACATAAGATGAGGTCCCTGATCTGAGGAGGGTGGGCCAGCGGGGACCTTGGAAATAAGGGTTTGGGTGTTAAAAATTAAGGTTCAGGCTTGTCAGTGTGGTTTAAAGAAAAAATGCTTGGAAAGAAGGGTGTAAAGATGCTCTTTGCATCTCACGAGGGAAAGCCCTGCATCCGTTCCACAAAGGGCAATAGTGCCAGTGATGACAGGCTGTCAGGGAAGATTGGATGTGGCTACTGGCCTCCTGCAGTGGCAGAGCTCAGCCCACATAACAAGGTGGGCCAAGACCTTCTTGTTAGCTTGTCTGCTCCAGCTGTCCTGCAGCAATGCTGACTTGAATCTAAACTTCCCTTGAGTAATTTCTGACTATGAAGACAGGTGACACTTGTGAAAGGCTTTCTGCTCTTCTGCACAGGAAGAATTTCAACAGTACTGAACCCGGGTTTGGGGAAGGGGAAAAAATAGCTGTGCTCTTAATAGAAATACTTGGCCTGCTGAGATGTACTTGCATTTTTCACCTCTGCTGCCCCTGCTACATCAAGTGTGAGGGAGCAGGGGATGCCACAGCTGGTGCTTTGCATGTAATTTTCACCCTCTTGTTAATGACCTTGCAGGGATTAGCATGGCCTTCTCCATATGCCAGTAGATTATGTCTGTTGGCAGCTGCTACTACTGGAGCAAAATGGGATAGTTTTCATTAGGAGTGCTTGACACTAGGTTGCCCTGGGTGTCGTCAATCCTAAACTGTCAGTGCCTTTGAATAAAGCAGCGTACAGATGTGATTTATTGGATGTGTTGCTGCTTTGCTGAAAATGTGGCATTTTCAAGTCAGCAAGGTCTTGCAGAAGTGTGAAAGGGACCTTCTTGCTTTTCTCTACTCACTTACCCTTCCACCCTGCAGGCTTTTTGGGGCAGTCCAGCAGTGCTGGATGGAAAATCTGCCCTGAAATGACTGAGTGACATGGGGACTTGGATGAAATAACCCCCCTACGCTGTTCAGTGTAGCTACTCACTAGTAAATACATGTGTGATTGTGTTTAGCGGGGGAAACTGTATTTTTCAACAGCTTTAACTTGCAAGTATGTTCTGAATGAGCATTTCTACCCAGCTTGAACGGGGGGTGGAAGGAGCAAAGACTCTATTCCTCAGTGTTGAAACACGATTTGACCTTGAAATTAGTTTATTTTGACTAAGAAAATATTCAGATTTACCACACAAACTTCTCCCCCTTAATTCAAGCAGTGCAGAGGAAAGTCAGGTTTCAGTATTGCCTTATTCCTATAACTGAATCAGGGGTGTATCCTGAGACTGCAGAGTATTTTTGCAGGCTGAGTTGGACACAGTTTCTAGTGTGCAGGCCAGGGGGTGGGTGAGATCCTCACCCAGCTGCTGGGGAGAGATGCTGCAGAGGCTTCCCTGTTCCCTTTGCCCTGGGAGGAATCAGGCTCTCTGTGTTCTGCAAGGTTATTAATCCTCTGTTTATCCTGTTTTAGAATAAGCAGTTTAAAGGAGGCTGTCAAAGATGATAGGCCACAAATCCATGTCATTCTCTTGATTTGCAACAGCAAAGCTAAACCCTCATGTGTCCTTCCCTCCTTAACAGAATGAGGGCTTGTGCTCCCCAGCAAGCTGCAGCAATAACCCAGCCCACCCCGGCCGAAGGAGACCCGTTCCTCGGGCAGGACTACTCATTTAAAAGGGCCTAAGACTATCCCAATGACACAGGGAGTATCCGGACAGCTAGTCCACAGAATTCAGTGGTGTTATTTAGGGCTTGTGTCCACCTGACAGATCCATCCATCACCAATGTGATGTGGCTTTATTGAACAGCAGACTTGGGTAAGGGACCAGCTGCTGTGGGAGAGCCCGAAGCTCTTCGCTCTGCTTGATTCTGTGCCCACTCTCAAGAACGGGCCCACCAGCCCTTCTGAGAATACTGAGCAGAACAGCTTCACTGCAGTCTAACTACTTCCTGACTCTTTTTGCAAGTTCAGTAACCACCAATTAACTATTTAAGGCATGCCAGAGGAGGATTAACAGCCATGTAATATACCAGGTATGACTCATCTTCAGTAAATATGTACCTTCTAATCAATGGGTAATTATTTCATCTGCAATAGTTTTGATTAAATCTAAACTAATAGTGCATGTGGGACATCTGATTTAAGTGGTAATGTAATGTTAAGTGAATTTTGCTCGTTGCTTATTGCAATACAAAAGCTAGTGTTTGTACCAGAGCAGCAGAGCTGGACCAGTCCAAATGCCCAACAGGCACTGCCAAAGAAATGAAAACTGAGAAAAACCTCAAATTTGAATCAAGCTAATTTATTGGTCCATAGTAGTCTGAAAACATTCACAAACATTGTCTATGGGCAAAGCTCCCACTTCCCTGGGGCTGAGGGAGGCCTCTGTGCAAGTCTGTATGAGCTGGGCACTGGGGGGGCTGTTTTGTGCCCAGGTTCCCCAGGGACAGCCGGGGTGGGGGGCTGCAGGCGCCTGGGGAGCAACTTGCTCTGAGCCCCTGAGCAATTTCCTAGTCCAAAGAAGACACTGAGGAGTGGTGAAGGGGTGTGGGCAGGGGATGATAAATGAGGGAGGAGGAAAAAAAAGAAGCAAGAATGGAGAATGTGAAAAGAAGTGCTTGAACTCTGACTGCAGTAGCATTACACCACAGATGGGTTTGACTTCTTCAGGAATAAAACGTCACCCTTGACAATTAGAGGCAGGATCAGCACAGCTAGTTTTTGGGAAGAGAAAAATAAAACAGGTTAGTTAACAATGGTAGTTCTAAAAAGCCCAGGAGGTAATTAGAACAGTCTTTCTCATATGTAAAAGCTAAACTCCAATACCAAAGTACAGAATAAAAAGCAATAATCATAGTTATTTTCTTGTCACATGTTGCAACACCCAGTACATGAATCCTATCAGCATGTGACTATCTAGTAATGATGCTAAGGATTACATGAATAGACTGCAGCTGGGATCCCCTCTGGCTCTGGAGTTTCTCAGATTTGTGACTCTTGCTGTTTTGTGCCTGTGTGCCCAGGCCAGGGATGGCTCTGATCTGGTGTGGGGTGATAGACCCACCCCCAGTCACCACCATCTGGTGTCTGCCAGCTGGGCCGTGCCTGGGGTGTGATCCCCACATTAAAAAAAAAAAAACCTGCTCCTTTTCTCAGGATTTCTCCTTGTTGGAAGTCCCACAGAGGTGTTAGGGTCCAAGGAAAACCACCTGCTGTTCTCATGCCTGGAAAGTTCCTTTTGCAGCCATGTCGAAATGCTGTGAAAATATCTTGAAAGAGAAGTGTGTGTTTTACTGTCCATGCTCGTGGTTGGAAAGGCTGCTTCTCACCAGTGGACCTCTCTGCTGCACCCAAAGCTCCCTCTGAATGGTGCTGAAGATGCTTTACCCCATTCCCAAACTCCCTGATAGAGGAGGGCATTTCAGAAGGTGTAGAACTGACCAGCCTGACTGCTACGCTGAGCCACGTTCCCACGAGCATCTTGGGGACATGAAGGAGAGAACGCAGAATTTTTACCTGCCTCATGGTCCTGCAGGCTGTGGCCCAGATACACGTGTGCTTTTGTACCAAGTAGACGGGGGCTTGAAGAAAATCTGGGGATAAAATTGTAATGCTACTGTTTGCCAGTTGGGTTGCTCTGCACCTTTCAGGCAGGTAAAGGTTTCTGCTTTCTCTTCCAAAAAGTGAGGCAGATGAAAACTGCTGTAGGAATGTAAGGAGTGGCTAGCTTGCTTTCTTAGAAACATGGATGTAAAATTTTTGTTTAATCATTTTTGCAGTAGGATTTTGGGGATTTCCAGCAAAAGGTGACAGTTACTGACAGCATTGGGGGGGTTAGAATTTAATGAGGTAACTTCCATTATTCAAATTCCTTTTTTTCATTAAACTAAGTATTCTATTAGTTAAAATAAGGAGATATTTGAATATACTGGTATTTCCAGTAGGAAAATTAATAGTCATGGTAGGAAAGTCTTATGCTTTTTTCCCCTACTTTCATTCTGTTCTCATTAGAGAAAAGCTTGTTCCAAAGTTTAGTTAATTATTTAGACTACCGATGTAAACCTTGCTGAAAACATTCTCTTGACATCATAAGTCTAAATTAGAAAGAGAATTGACATGAAAAAAGCTTTAACACATTGGTTGTCAACACCTACTAAATATATGATGTGATTTTGGCATAGTTAACATTCTCGATACCAGGGTCGCAATTTCATGCAACATGACATCAGTCCGGAGAAGGATGTTAGAGTGATGAGAGTGCTTGCACCCTAGAGATACTGAAATCCCAGTTTAAAACTGTAGAGTGCAACTGGTGTTCACAGCCTGGCCCAGAAGCTGGCAGGGCCCCCCTGTGTCAGACCAAGGCATGCAGGAGAGCAGCGGGGACCAAGCCAGGGCAGGATGACTTCTGCTGCAGCCGTGTGCCCTGCAGCTCCTGCACCCCTCAGCTCCCCGCGGGCCGCACAGCCCTGCTCTGCGCTCCCCTGGCACTGGCTTCCTGCGCCTGCCCTCGCCAACCCCATCCCAGCAGCTCAGCGCCATGGTGGACTCTGCCTGGCACGGGTTTGCTTTGTGGTGCCAGTTTTGGCCGTGTCTTTTCTAGGTGAGGGCATCTGGCACTCTGTATTCTCATCTGTCTTTAGCAATACCCATGGCTGAGTTGGGGTGCATTGGGAGGGTGACTGGCTTCTCTCTCTGCATCCCAGAGTGGGTTTTGTGTTGATGTGGAAACAGCCTCCTTGCTACAGCATTCAGGGATGATGCTCCAAACACTTCTTTCCCAGAATTCAGCACATGACATTCACATATTACAATTTCAAAGTCAATTTCTGTTTCTGCATCTAGGTTTATCAGGAATGAAAACTGGTAGAATATTAGGGTGGGGAGAAACCACAGCTCCTGAATACTAGAGATCCTCCCTGGGGCACTGCCAGGTTAAAGCCTACTCCAAGGTCTCCTGACAGTGCGAAGACCTGGCTTAGATGGGCCTGGTCTGAGGTCCTGCAGAACGCCACACCTTGCTCAGCTGGTGCAGAGGTCTCAGTTTCAGGGACTAATTAACTGTAATAACCTCTGGATTAAGATTAGTCACAAACATGCTGAGGAGTGGATATCTCTGGGTAGGAGCAGAACCACGGGGTTGAAAAGCTACTTCCAAAAACACCCAGGGACCATCAAGTTAGTCAGGATGCTCTTGATTCTTGACTAGATTTTTTTTAATGAGGTGCAAGTTTGTAACCAGAAGACACTAAAAAGCAATTGCATTAAATCAAGAACTACATTTGACTTTATGGATTGTTTATGGGATCTTTCTTTTATTAATTCTTTATCCTTTAATACTAGAAAGGATTTGTGTCTACAATAAATAATGTAAAGTTACATTACATCCTCTTTGGCTTAAAATTTTAATATTCCTATTGCCCATCTCCATAAAGAAATTGTATTTGAGGTCATTGCATATGTACAGCTGCAGTCATAACCCTAATGGAATTACTATTCAAGCACAGGCAAGATTAGTATGAACGCCAAGAAACTACCCGTCTGTCAGGGGAAAAGGTAAAAGTTCAGAGTTCAGCTTGCATCCAAATTATTTATCTCCCTAATAACTTAATAGATTGAATATATTACTTGTCAGTGACCTTGATGTACAACAATAAAGACCCCTTGGTTGTGTCAGAAAATATATGAGACTATAATAAGTAGTACTTATGTAGTGGAATAAAAACATATTCTTTATGATAATGAAGTCTCTTCCCACAAGGACACCACAAGGACATGAAGCCATGTAAATATAAACACCAGCTTGCATTTGACTGTAGCTAGACAGTGGCTTCTCTCCTAAAGTCAGCTGAAGAAATGCTGGCGTAGGAGGTTGCATGCTGCAGATGCCCCAGCCCGAGGGTGTCTGCCTGTGCAGCGGGTCCCTCCCCACACGTGGCGAGGGATGGCTGATGCCTTTGCTGCTTGTCCAGGCATGTTACATCCCACAACCCTTCTTACAACCACTTTATGCAGAGAGTTAGTCCCTTGCTTTTTCAGAGAGTCCCATTGACTTCATGCCATTTCTAATTATTTCCATTCTGGATCTCCCAAGCATTTAAAAGAATCATTTAAATTAGAGTTTAGGATCAAAGGTAATACTGCAAATAGGCATGTTGTAAACAGGCCTAAAAATAGGAAGGTAATTTCCCTGAGTGCCGTGGTCTCTGTAGCAGTGCAACGCTATGTCTCTATTTCTTTCTGTTTCTATGTCTATTTTTCAAGGCTTCACATTATCTAAAGGGGAAAACAAAAAGCCCTTGAAGGATATTGTTCTTTAATAAGGCTTATGATCATGGATTTTTTCTTCTTCAGCCAGCACAGAATCGCTATTAATATACTCAAATGGAATGAGTCTCTTCTCTTTAATAGGTCATTTTAATCATATATTTAAAGTTTTACTTGGAGATGGAGGAGGAGGGTGAGAGGAAAGACAGGAAAAAAAGAGGAACTTATTTTATCTGTTTGTTTTCCAATTAATCCCCATGGTGTGCCCACCCGTGGTGCCTAAGCCAAGCTGAGCGCAGTGGTGGTTGTGCAGCTGGCTCTGATACATGCCAGGAGCCGTCCTCCTCACCTCCTGGGATACCCTGGGTGTGGACTGCGTGGGAACTTACAGGGGTCCCATGTCCAAGCCCGAACACCAATCTTGGAAAACAATGTGGCGTCTCGTCTCTGAGGTCCCTAAAGCTACAAATCCTCCTTTCTTCCTCCGTGAGTGGTGCTGTGTGCCAGGCTGAGCCTCCAGCCCCCTCCCAAAAGTGCAGGACCCAGCCCTTGGCTGAGGAAGCACCTGCAGGCTTGTGCCTGCTCCCAGAAAGCCCACTGGAGCTGGCATGTGTGCGGTTGTGCTCCCATTCCCCAGCCACTTATCCCAGAAGCCTCGCGTTTTTGATTGTATTTATGGCCACTTAATCTGTGCTAGCAGCCAGGATCAAATATATCTCCAAGTATTGATCAGCTTTAGGCTGATAGAAGTTCAAGCTCATGAGGTCTCGGTCTTTGACCCTCAAATAGGATATGAATCTCAATCCAATAGACTGATATTCACACGCAGTCGCTGCCCAGGGTTGCAGGCTGCAAGGAAAAAATCAATGAAGAGTGCTAATGATTCACAATTTATAGAGCAGCTGCCATTTTAATATTAGAATAAATGTTATATTGCAAAGGGATGGGAACATAGGTGGTGGCACGGAAAATATTTCTTTGGAACCTTTTCTGCGAGAAAATGATGTGCACAGGATTTTATGAAGTATAATTTATTGGCCTCATTTAGACTTATAATTTAAAACTCCTTATGAAAAAGGTATTTAACTAGAGTGGATTGAGTAAGGAAATGGCAAGGGCAGAGCAGGCTGTCTTAGAGTGCTTCAAGTGCACACTGGTGGGGGAAAAGGAAGCAATATCCTAATACATGAAATTGGACGTAAGAACTCCCCTTCTGCTTAAACATCCCTGCAGCATCTGACAACAAAGAGGCCCTGTTCTCTGCCCTGGCTCTTCTGAGCACACTTGTAAATGAAAAAAAATACATTGAATGTGCTGATGAGGTATATGGAGCACGTTAAGATTAAATAATGGATCATATCAGAGTGGAGTTTTTTTTTGCTGAACCCGTGTGTGAGGGCTAGAGAGGATTACTGAAGAAGAGGCAGGCTGGAAGACAGATTTCAAACCATGGGAACATAAGAGCTCTCTGTCCAGATTACACAGGTTTTATTGTATTCTCAAATAACTCATTTCTATTTGCAATGAATTACAGTTTCCTTTGCTGAGGTTTCTTTACAATAGCTCATGGGGACAGGTAATCTCCAGACTGTGGCAGAGAGGCAGGAATGACGGGGGAGCTGTCAGGAAAAAATGGAAGGTAACCCTGCCCTTTTGCCTTTTTGTTGGCTGTGATACACTGGGGGCTGGAGCCGTGAGTCTTTCTGGAGGGTTGGCTGTGATACACTGGGGGCTGGAGCCATGAGTCTTTCTGGAGAGACCAAGGGGGAGGGAATGAAACGTCTTCAGCTGCTGCAGTCCCCTGGATGACCCAACAGCTTGGGCCAGGCTGGTGGTGGTGAGCTGGAGCCCGCCCTTAGGCTACATGTCAGGGGCCAGAAGTGTCCTGGGAAGGAGTATCGCTCCTGATCCTCCAGTGCGATGGCCTGGAGGATGGCTGCCAGAGCTCTTTGTTAGAAGTCGGTGCTTTTTACTTTGCTGTAGAGAGCAGCATCCCCATTTTGGTTTGCAAGCCCCCTTTACTGGACAAGAAAAGGCTTCAACCTGGGAAGACTGTATCTTTCCCTCCAGCTTCCAGCCAGAACTGCATGCTTTTGCCTCTCAGTTCTCATGTGTAGTAAGCCTTCACCTGTAAGTCCAGTTCATGGGATGCTATTTCAGTGTATAGTAATGTCTTTGCCTGCATGATGCAAATGGTAAAAGGATTTTCAGTACAAAGAACCCAGGCTTTTTAGAACAGACAAGAAAAGATGGAAATCCTACATCACAAACACAATTTATAGCATCTGTTTTGGCCATCTCTATTTATTTTTTCTAGAAGTGAAAAGAACTTAAATAATTCATCTGCCTGAGAGCTCATAACTCTCTGGCCCGCATAGAATATCTTTCATATATCTCATAACCTAGAGCCTATTGACAAAGTGTATGAAAAATAACAGCCCTTTCACTTGCAAAAGCAAAATCCAATTTATTGATTGTGATAGTCTAAATAATGGCATTTCTACTGACCAAAAGGTATTGCCCAAACAGGTTAGAGTTTACTTAACTCAGGGCATGAAATGTTCCACGCATACCGTCATAAAACCAAAATTTACTTGATCCTTTTCCTTCCTTGGTTATACTGCCACTGTGACCAAACTATTTTACACAAAAATTTGTGACAGGTGCTTAATGAAATTAAATACAAGATCTTTGGGGGGGAATGGGGGTGAGGGGAGGAACAGACACATTTATTTGCATGAACGCATCTATTTTTTTAGTCTGATGACATAGCAAAGGGTTATCCATAGTATACGCATACAGCTGCTGTAGTAACCATTAGGGGCTCTGAATTCACAGACTGGAGCCACAGGGGTCCACCTGTGGTATGGGGTACCACCAGAAGTCTTGGGGGATCTTGTAAATGGGGTGCAGTCTGAGTGGAGATAGCTGGATGTGCCTGGTGGTGTCTTTAAACTTCCTCTGGAAAGGTCTGTGAAAGAGCTCACACATTGACTTTCCAAGATAATGAATTTGTATCATCTGCTCGTGTGTGGATTCGGGGAGAGGGATCAGAAGGAGAGCCAAAGGCTGGGGAGGTTTTACAACTACAGTTTAGGAAGGTTGATGATTTGCGCTGCCTTCTCTGCACTCCTCTGTGGTATTTGTGCTGCGTTCACTGCTGCATGCTGCCTAAGCATGTCCCACAAAGTAAGTCTTTGCACTTAATCGGTGGACTCTTCATTGGTTTTCAGCTCTCCGGTGCTGCCTCTTCTATCAGTGGTTAGACAGGGCTCTGGTGCCTGCCCTGAGACTTTGGTGCCATGCTAATAACAGAGTTCAGTGAAAACAAGAACCTGTTCTCCTGCTGCCATTAGGGTGACAGATGCAAGTCTTAAAATTTGCACCCAGATCTGACCCTAGAACTGGGTGGGTTTGTTCCAGGGTCCTACATTTGCACGAAGTTTTGCTTTCTCCCCATCTTGACAGATTTCTGCTTTCCTTTGGTTTTTTCCTCACTCCCTGTCAGATTCTCTCTCCTAATTGGGCAACAAAGATTGTTACAGCCTCTTAAAATACTGAAACCCCTTTCCCATCAATTCTGTTTGTTGGAAAATGTTGTTCACCAATCCCGGTCTTACATACATTCCATTATTTAATTCATAAATGTTTAAATAGGGGCCTAAGAGATCCCAACTGTGTCTTTTTACATAATGAAATTACAAGGAGTAATATGTTATGACCATCCATAAACTTATTGTGCACTTTACATAAAATTCAGATCAGGTGGCTCTGCATGCATGCATATTTTACATTTTCAACTTTATTAAAGAAATGAATAGAGTGCTGGAAAGGCTGCCTTGCTGTATGGTCAATTCAGATCCTGGGGGCTATAAATCTGAAAGCCTATGATTTGTTGTTCTTTGCTCACAATAAATTAAGCCTTTCTTGATGGAAAGGTTGGCTACATTTGTTGCAGTTTAGGTCACAGTATTTGGACAAAGATACATCTGGATGTGCCGGGAAGGGAGCTTGTGCTGGGTCCAATGAGGCAGTGAGAATATCTTCATTTTTATCAAGCTACTGGAGCTGGAACCGCAGCTGATTCTGTGGCACAGGTTTTCAAGTCAGGATAACTGAGTGAGATGATTTTCAGCTGAGGGCTGATTGCATTTTAAAGGCTTTTGATGTGTTCCTCTTTTGCCTGGATGAAGCAGTGGCTTGACCAACAGGGAGAAAGCTGGGGCTGGATGCAGCAGTGATTTGGGTGGGACAGCCAGCAGCTGTGTCCCCATTGCCTGACCAGAAAGATGCCACTGGGGCAGTTTTCAGGAAAAAGAAAAAGGCCAGCCTGGGTATAGCCAGCCCTGTGTAGCACACATGGCCTGGCATGGTGGAGACATGTGGGCATTATACAAAAAAAACCATGTAATTTTAGCTCCATTGCTAGTAATAAGTGTCCCCAGTTGCTACTTAATGGTGTCTCTGTTGGGTAAGGAATAAGTTGATACGCAGGGTCTGGTGAAGCAAAAAGTATTACTGTTTCAACCATGAAATCATAATATCATTTAAAAACAAATCATTTCAAAGTGTTTAAGTCTGTCATGTCTAGTGTGAAGGATGATTTAGTTGATAGTTGCTTGTATCTTTCCATTAAGAAAAAATAATCACTATTCCTAGCTTTTTCTTCCTCATTTAGATTTAAACCTTCTTTTAGCCAGAAAGGAAAAACGTTCTTGCCATTGAACAAGACAAAGGGCTGTTCTGTTGAAATAGTAGCTCATTTAGAAGTAATCTTAAAGCAATGCTGAAATAACCAGCTATTCTGCAAAGACTAACCCCAGAATAACTAGCCTCCCTGCCACAAATGCAGGTTAGCTCGGTAGTATGTTCCTTTCCTTTCCAAGCACCACATTTTTGAATCAATAAGGTGAGATGAGCTGCAAAAATCCAAAGGAAATGGTGCAATTACCAAAGTGGCAGATTCTGTGTTTAAAGGAATGTAGGAGTGACAACTTTTTTCTCAGCTGGGATAAGATCAACATTGGGAAAGGTGACATTGTGACAAATACAACATTCCCAGCTTATTGGTCTCAAAACCAACCAAACATAAGAAAATCAGATATAACTGCTGATAAATTGGCACTTAATCTTTTTCCTGGAGATGCATTTGTTGGAAACAGAATTATGCCAGTATCAGTATACTAGATACAGATACATGTATGAGAACTTACAGCTGTTTAAGAATTCACTACTCAGACCTGGGATATTGGCATTAATTTTACCACACTAAAACATAAGGAGTTTAATCTTTTTTGTCATATTACTACAACAGAAGATTGGTAGGTGTGTGTGGTACATTCCAAATCTGCTCTGAATAAATATTGGGTGAAAAAAATAAATTTTGTTCAAGTGAGGAATATACTTCAAGTTTAACAGTGAAGTGGCCAGGTCATGTCTATCCTCCAGCCTGGAATTCACCCTCCCAGAGAGGCAGTACTGTCAATTGGATGTTAATCTGTATTAGATCCCACATCTGTTCTGTATCAGCATGTATACTTCTCCTGAATTAAAGTTTAGCCTTGACCCATTGAAGCAGTGCCCATGCTGAGGAGGCCTGGCCATCCTGTGTCTGCTTAGTGTGTTCAGGGCAGTGAGCAATCTCTTCCTAAGGCTTGCAGGGCGCTCCTGGTATCTTCTCCAGGTCACTTTTCACACCACTAGCTAAAACTCCCTGACTGAAGTCTGGTGCAAAAGGCTTTAGCTGAGCGCTGCCCAACTGTGGCTGTGAATGCTGACATGACAAACCTGCTCCGCATTTCAGTTCTGGCCAAAGACTTTACCTGTTAATTGCCAGGTAGTAACTGCCTGGCAGGTGCTGGCTGAGAGAGCTGATGTTACTGTTAACACCACAGAAAGAATGGATGGATTAAAAAAAAAAGAGAAAAATAGGAAACCTGAGCTGGTACCTGTGAAATGCTTTGTGAACTTATTGTGTCCCCAGTGCCAAGGGAAAGCTTCTCTGACCTCTGCAACCTGCATACCTCCAGTGCTAACACAAAGCACCTGACAGACTCTTCCAAACACCAGCCTGAACTTGAGGAGAATTGCTTTTGCTGAACAGCGATTTTTTTATATCCAGATTTTGACAAGTAAATCTCATATTTTAAACACAGGATTAAAAAATTTTATTACTACAGTGGGGATTAAGTAGTAAAGCCTCAGAATGTAAGTCTGCAAAGTAGGAAACACAGGAAAATAAAGTGAAAGCTATTGTTCAGAATAACTCAGGCTTAACCCTTTGTCACCTGGTGCAGACCCAGATTGCAATCGGTACAGCCCTGTAATAATTATCCCCGGGTCTCTTGTAACATTTCACAGGACAGGTAGGGGATATGGAATTTCTTCCTGTTGTTTTTCAAATCCCTCCATTTCCAGACTTGGCTGCACCATCGTGCTCAGTGGCATCAAATAGCATCCGAATGAGAAATTCAAGCCAGCCAGTGTCATTTGCTGCACTGACTTGTCTGATTACAAAGTGGTTCATTTCCGTTCCTTCTTGTTTGTTTTTAGAGGAAAGTCTCTTTATTAAAAGCTCCATTGTAAAAGTGCAGTAAATATAACAACTTATCAGCTGACAAGTTTTCAAGCCTTTGGGTGAAACCCTGACCCCCCAGGAGCCAGCAGATGTCTAGCTCTTGTCTTCAGGGAGCCTGGGACTTTACGCAAAATGCCTAATTTTGAACCTGCTCCCCAGAAGGGTGATCTTGAGAATGAAGCAGAAGACAGGGAGCTGGAAAGTGTGGGTTCTGTTTCCTAGCTGTGCACTGCCTTAAACTCTCTTTTCTAAAATGATGGATAATAATATTTCTGCACCTGCCAGGTGGAAGCTTAATTCATCTGTGGCTAGCAGGTGATTTGAAATCCTTGGCTGAGAGCTGTTAGGGAAATTGAAATAATTCTTCCAGTATGATTTGAATGCACAAATTTAGAGGCTGCCACCTCACACCTCCAACTTCAGAAAGTGAACTCACAAAAGGCACCCCATTCAAACTTCCCCCCCAAATATTCCCATCCAGAACAACGAAACACTCTCTAACAGAACAGTAAACTTTACCACAGGGAAAACTGTAGCTGAAATAGGCACCAGTAGTAACCAGCTAATGGAAAAAACATTCCCTTTTTGAATGAATAAAGATACTGCTTGATGTTTACTGTGTCTTTTCTTCTGTCCCTGAGCTCACACATATTTGATAAATTGCATTTTCCCTAGAAATACTGGATATCAGCAGCTGCTGGACTCAGGACTGCTGTAGAATTTAGAACTTGATGTTGTGATATATTTGCATGAAGCCCTATCAAACCAACGGCTCCTGCTGTTCCTAGGATTCTGTTATTTTCTACCAATATTGCTTTGCTGAACACCTAATATCCAATTAGCTGTCTGTTCCTTCCCATACAGATCAGAAATCTAATAAAATCACAGGCACAATCCTAAATGTCATGCATCTGAAATCCTTACTCTTGGTTCTTCCAGACAGTGAGAATTCTAACAATTTTTTTTATCACTTTCCAAATGAACATTTCTGTGTTTCTATCAAGGCCATATGAGCTTTTAGCTTGTTTTTAGGATTAACAGTGAAATGGTTGATAAATGTAAGCCTTCAGAGATTCCCCTGCTTTGCTAAGGGAGGTAAATCTATCTAATCATAGGTTAATTACCAGCTATTTTCACACTACCAGAACATTCTTAAAAAACAAATCAATGTCTACTAAATGATTTGTGTGTGTCCAATAATTAAAACTCTAATGATCAGCACTCACCAACTTTTACCATGCTGAAACTGTCAGAAGATTTTATTTCATTCTAGCGGTATCAGCAGCACAAGCCTTTTACATAACCCACTGATTCTTGCATAAGGAAATAAAATTATTGAACATTTTACTTATAACTCCTTAGCATGGAGAGGGTTTAACAGTTGTTGGCATAATAAATGAATCCAGAGTTATTTTGCGTACTGGCACTATCAGCTATATTCCTATTTTTCTAGGCAAAGAACACAGAGATTTGGCTACACAGAATACAAAAGAGAGCTGCAGGCAGGAGTAGAGGTCATTCTGGGGCCAGAGAAATTTTAAGTTTTTCTTTCCATGTAACTTTAGCCTTCTTTTGATATGGTTCTTAATTAACTAGTAAACTTGTCTTTTCATTTCCAATTAAATGTATTGACAGTGCATTCTGACTTGGCTTGTAATCTACAATTTTCCTTTTGGTGTAATCAATATAGAGATGCCACAAAGCTACAGGTGACATTAAAAAGAACTTTTCTTTATCCCACATAATTAACTGCCCCTCTATCTCCATTCCATTATATAACCAGTGTAACAAAATAGCCCAGAAGGCTGCCTTAGATGGAAAGTGGGACTAATTTTTCGATAGTACTGGGACTCCTTGGGTGAAGCAGAGTTGAAGACAACTCCTGCAGTTTGGAAAAACAAAGCTTACTGCTTTGTATTTGAGATGGGCTTTTAAGAGGAACACACAAAAATCTGGGAAGTCTTCATCTCTCCTCACCCTACAATTTTTGTGCTAGTGAAATGTCTCTTCACTGCTTCAAAACAAATGCAAAGCATGTGGCCAGCGGCTAGCATGCCGGGCAGTTTCAAAGCCAAGACATGCAGCAGAGGAGAAAGCAGTAACAACAGTTCTGTCCCAAAGAAAGAACCTGAAGTTGGTGAGCAGCCCAGGTTTGCAAGTTAGGCATGCAGCAGGCAGATGTAAATTACACTCACTGCTCTCAATCAGAGCCTTACCACTACCTCATTTCTGTCTGCTCCGCAAAGACCAATTGCCCTAGAGGAAGGCCAGCCTTGCAGTGTCAGAGCCCTTTGCGAGGGGATGTGTGCTGCAGTCCGTGTAGTTAGTTTCAGAGCTTCCATTACTCAGAGGAGCTCTGCAATTGCAGGAAGAGGGGCTCCGCGTGTGTGCGCGGCATGGTTATGGGAACGCAGAGTCCGCTCTGCTGGATCAGACTATTGGCTTGTCAAGTCTGGGGTCCTGCATTTGTTTTGGAAGCCTAAACTCATTGCAGAGTTTATGCCAACTTCGCAGGGGTGAGCGGGAAGAGAAGGTGTGAAGCCTAAGGTAATTCTTCAAGATGAAAGATTTAGCTTTGTTTGCAATTTATATTACTAGACTTAGCAGCTGTGGTTGTAACCTGGAGACTGAAATCCAGAGGTGGTTCTGGATGATGTTGCTGGAGCTGAAGCCCAGGTTAGTTAGAATTGAAAAGCTATTGGAAAAAATTAAAATTCAGACATCCATTATGTTTAGGGGATGACTGGGTGATGCCCGCTGTGGGGTACAGCCTTTCAGAAAATTCATACACATGAGATGGGACTGAATCAAGTTGTTCAACAGGTTGACTTCATACTGCTGCTCTTGTCAACTCAAAGAGTACTTGCTGATAAATAATAGATAAATACTGGAGGATAATGTTGCTCTGCTGTTGTGAATGGCACAGAGCTTTTGTCATCTCTTAATGAAGACTACGTAGTGGGGCTATTACTTGGGTAAAAGCTCTGGGATTTGGCACAACAGAAGGAAAGAACAAAAGATGACAGAAAAGGCAAATGGAGGTTATAGTTTTTGTTAATTAACTTCCTCCTTGGCCTTTACTTTCACTATTGCCAGCAATCCAATTCCCTGCTTTGTCCATAAAGCCCTGTAAGTCACAGGTGACTGATTCTGGGGGGAGTTTATATTACATTTAAGATAAACATAAGGCTACAGGTAAGCCAGGGGTAATGAGTTTGGAACCACTCCCTGAGCAGCTGGGCAAGGGGAACTCCACCACTGAGTCTGGTGGGGTAAGATTATACAGCAGTAACGAACGCAGCACACAAAATGGGGCTTGTTGAAGAGCTGGGCCATAGAGCATGGAAAGCGGAGGGCGCCGGCAGCACAGGAGGCAAATAGAGATGAGGAGAGCTTGGGACCCGATGGGGCAGGTGGATGTGGTGTGGAAATGGGGGGTCCAGGCCTGGGGGCTTTCTCTCCCTCTCAAGCCTAGGAGTGTGGCATGGTCCCTGCTGCCACCACGCCAGGAATTGGTGTGCTGAAGGGCTGTGCCCAGCAGCCTCGGAAGTGGCAATGGCTGGTGGGGTGTGACAACGGG